>NW_027437705.1:0-166362 GCF_965140245.1 Athene noctua
CCTGGTTCTACCCGCTGCCCGGAACGCTACGCAGGGCAAAAGCGATTCTCGTCCTCCGTGCTTGCTTTTTCTCAGAAAGAGCCGTGGTGTGCGTTTTCGCCAGAAAACGCGTTTTCGGCGAAAACGTGTACGTTTGCACTTCCCGGCCACAGGGAAGCTGCTAGACGGGAATTCTCTGCCTGGTTCTACCCGCTGCCCGGAACGCTACGCAGGGCAAAAGCGATTCTCGTCCTCCGTGCTTGCTTTTTCTCAGAAAGAGCCGTGGTGTGCGTTTTCGCCAGAAAACGCGTTTTCGGCGAAAACGTGTACGTTTGCACTTCCCGGCCACAGGGAAGCTGCTAGACGGGAATTCTCTGCCTGGTTCTACCCGCTGCCCGGAACGCTACGCAGGGCAAAAGCGATTCTCGTCCTCCGTGCTTGCTTTTTCTCAGAAAGAGCCGTGGTGTGCGTTTTCGCCAGAAAACGCTTTTTCGGCCGAAAACGTGTACGTTTGCACTTCCCCGCCACAGGGAAGCTGCTAGCCGGGAATTCTCTGCCTGGTTCTACCCGCTGCCCGGAACGCTACGCAGGGCAAAAGCGATTCTCGTCCTCCGTGCTTGCTTTTTCTCAGAAAGAGCCGTGGTGTGCGTTTTCGCCGGAAAACGCGTTTTCGGCCGAAAACGTGTACGTTTGCACTTCCCGGCCACAGGGAAGCTGCTAGCCGGGAATTCTCTGCCTGGTTCTACCCGCTGCCCGGAACACTACGCAGGGCAAAAGCGATTCTCGTCCTCCGTGCTTGCTTTTTCTCAGAAAGAGCCGTGGTGTGCGTTTTCGCCGGTAAACGCGTTTTCGGCCGAAAACGTGTACGTTTGCACTTCCCGGCCACAGGGAAGCTGCTAGACGGGAATTCTCTGCCTGGTTCTACCCGCTGCCCGTAACGCTACGCAGGGCAAAAGCGATTCTCGTCCTCCGTGCTTGCTTTTTCTCAGAAAGAGCCATGCTGTGCTTTTTCGCCGCAAAACGCGTTTTCGGCCGAAAACGTGTACGTTTGCAGTTCCCGGCCACAGGGAAGCTGCTAGCCGGGAATTCTCTGCCTGGTTCTACCCGCTGCCCGGAACGCTACGCAGGGCAAAAGCGATTCTCCTCCTCCGTGCTTGCTTTTTCCCAGAAAGAGCCGTGGTGTGCGTTTTCGCCGGAAAACGCGTTTTCGGCCGAAAACGTGTACGTTTGCTCTTCCCGGCCACAGGGAAGCTGCTAGACGGGAATTCTCTGCCTGGTTCTACCCGCTGCCCGGAACACTACGCAGGGCAAAAGCGATTCTCGTCCTCCGTGCTTGCTTTTTCTCAGAAAGAGCCGTGGTGTGCGTTTTCGCTGGTAAACGCGTTTTCGGCGGAAAACGTGTACGTTTGCACTTCCCCACCACAGGGAAGCTGCTAGCCGGGAATTCTCTGCCTGGTTCTACCCGCTGCCCGGAACGCTACGCAGGGCAAAAGCGATTCTCGTCCTCCGTGCTTGCTTTTTCTCAGAAAGAGCCGTGGTGTGCGTTTTCGCCGGAAAACGCGTTTTCGGCCGAAAACGTGTACGTTTGCACTTCCCGGCCACAGGGAAGCTGCTAGCCGGGAATTCTCTGCCTGGTTCTACCCGCTGCCCGGAACGCTACGCAGGGCAAAAGCGATTCTCGTCCTCCGTGCTTGCTTTTTCTCAGAAAGAGCCGTGGTGTGCGTTTTCGCCGGAAAACGCGTTTTCGGCCGAAAACGTGTACGTTTGCACTTCCCGGCCACAGGGAAGCAGCTAGCCGGGAATTCTCTGCCTGGTTCTACCCGCTGCCCGGAACACTACGCAGGGCAAAAGCGATTCTCGTCCTCCGTGCTTGCTTTTTCTCAGAAAGAGCCGTGGTGTGCGTTTTCGCCAGAAAACGCGTTTTCGGCCGAAAACGTGTACGTTTGCACTTCCCGGCCACAGGGAAGCTGCTAGCCGGGAATTCTCTGCCTGGTTCTACCCGCTGCCCGGAACGCTACGCAGGGCAAAAGCGATTCTCGTCCTCCGTGCTTGCTTTTTCTCAGAAAGAGCCGTGGTGTGCGTTTTCGCCAGAAAACGCGTTTTCGGCCGAAAACGTGTACGTTTGCACTTCCCGGCCACAGGGAAGCTGCTAGCCGGGAATTCTCTGCCTGGTTCTACCCGCTGCCCGGAATGCTACGCAGGGCAAAAGCGATTCTCGTCCTCCGTGCTTGCTTTTTCTCAGAAAGAGCCGTGGTGTGCGTTTTCGCCGGAAAACGCGTTTTCGGCCGAAAACGTGTACGTTTGCACTTCCCCGCCACAGGGAAGCTGCTAGACGGGAATTCTCTGCCTGGTTCTACCCGCTGCCAGGAACGCTACGCAGGGCAAAAGCGATTCTCGTCCTCCGTGCTTGCTTTTTCTCAGAAAGAGCCATGGTGTGCTTTTTCGCCGGAAAACGCGTTTTCGGCCGAAAATGTGTACGTTTGCACTTCCCGGCCGCAGGGAAGCTGCTAGCCGGCAATTCGCTGCCTATTTCTACCCGCTGCTCAGAACGCTACGCAGGGCAAAAGCGATTCTCGTCCTCCGTGCTTGCTTTTTCTCAGAAAGAGCCGCGGTGTGCGTTTTCGCCGGAAAACGCGTTTTCGGCCGAAAACGTGTACGTTTGCAATTCCCGGCCACAGGGAAGCTGCTAGCCGGGAATTCTCTGCCTGGTTCTACCCGCTGCCCGAACGCTACGCAGGGCAAAAGCGATTCTCGTCCTCCGTGCTTGCTTTTTCTCAGAAAGAGCCGTGGTGTGCGTTTTCGCCGGTAAACGCGTTTTCGGCCGAAAACGTGTACGTTTGCACTTCCCGGCCACAGGGAAGCTGCTAGCCGGGAATTCTCTGCCTGGTTCTACCCGCTGCCCGGAACGCTACGCAGGGCAAAAGCGATTCTCGTCCTCCGTGCTTGCTTTTTCTCAGAAAGAGCCGTGGTGTGCGTTTTCGCTGGTAAACGCGTTTTCGGCCGAAAACGTGTACGTTTGCACTTCCCCGCCACAGGGAAGCTGCTAGCCGGGAATTCTCTGCCTGGTTCTACCCGCTGCCCGGAACGCTACGCAGGGCAAAAGCGATTCTCGTCCTCCGTGCTTGCTTTTTCTCAGAAAGAGCCGTGGTGTGCGTTTTCGCCGGAAAACGCGTTTTCGGCCGAAAACGTGTACGTTTGCACTTCCCGGCCACAGGGAAGCTGCTAGCCGGGAATTCTCTGCCTGGTTCTACCCGCTGCCCGGAACGCTACGCAGGGCAAAAGCGATTCTCGTCCTCCGTGCTTGCTTTTTCTCAGAAAGAGCCGTGGTGTGCGTTTTCGCCGGAAAACGCGTTTTCGGCCGAAAACGTGTACGTTTGCACTTCCCGGCCACAGGGAAGCTGCTAGACGGGAATTCTCTGCCTGGTTCTAAACGCTGCCCGGAACACTACGCAGGGCAAAAGCGATTCTCGTCCTCCGTGCTTGCTTTTTCTCAGAAAGAGCCGTGGTGTGCGTTTTCGCTGGTAAACGCGTTTTCGGCGGAAAACGTGTACGTTTGCACTTCCCCACCACAGGGAAGCTGCTAGCCGGGAATTCTCTGCCTGGTTCTACCCGCTGCCCAGAACGCTACGCAGGGCAAAAGCGATTCTCGTCCTCCGTGCTTGCTTTTTCTCAGAAAGAGCCGTGGTGTGCGTTTTCGCCGGAAAACGCGTTTTCGGCCGAAAACGTGTACGTTTGCACTTCCCGGCCACAGGGAAGCTGCTAGCCGGGAATTCTCTGCCTGGTTCTACCCGCTGCCCGGAACGCTACGCAGGGCAAAAGCGATTCTCGTCCTCCGTGCTTGCTTTTTCTCAGAAAGAGCCGTGGTGTGCGTTTTCGCCGGAAAACGCGTTTTCGGCCGAAAACGTGTACGTTTGCACTTCCCGGCCACAGGGAAGCAGCTAGCCGGGAATTCTCTGCCTGGTTCTACCCGCTGCCCGGAACACTACGCAGGGCAAAAGCGATTCTCGTCCTCCATGCTTGCTTTTTCTCAGAAAGAGCCGTGGTGTGCGTTTTCGCCAGAAAACGCGTTTTCGGCCGAAAACCTGTACGTTTGCACTTCCCGGCCACAGGGAAGCTGCTAGCCGGGAATTCTCTGCCTGGTTCTACCCGCTGCCCGGAACGCTACGCAGGGCAAAAGCGATTCTCGTCCTCCGTGCTTGCTTTTTCTCAGAAAGAGCCGTGGTGTGCGTTTTCGCTAGAAAACGCGTTTTCGGCCGAAAACGTGTACGTTTGCACTTCCCGGCCACAGGGAAGCTGCTAGCCGGGAATTCTCTGCCTGGTTCTACCCGCTGCCCGGAATGCTACGCAGGGCAAAAGCGATTCTCGTCCTCCGTGCTTGCTTTTTCTCAGAAAGAGCCGTGGTGTGCGTTTTCGCCGGAAAACGCGTTTTCGGCCGAAAACGTGTACGTTTGCACTTCCCCGCCACAGGGAAGCTGCTAGACGGGAATTCTCTGCCTGGTTCTACCCGCTGCCCGAACGCTACGCAGGGCAAAAGCGATTCTCGTCCTCCGTGCTTGCTTTTTCTCAGAAAGAGCCGTGGTGTGCGTTTTCGCCGGTAAACGCGTTTTCGGCCGAAAACGTGTACGTTTGCACTTCCCGGCCACAGGGAAGCTGCTAGCCGGGAATTCTCTGCCTGGTTCTACCCGCTGCCCGGAACGCTACGCAGGGCAAAAGCGATTCTCGTCCTCCGTGCTTGCTTTTTCTCAGAAAGAGCCGTGGTGTGCGTTTTCGCTGGTAAACGCGTTTTCGGCCGAAAACGTGTACGTTTGCACTTCCCCGCCACAGGGAAGCTGCTAGCCGGGAATTCTCTGCCTGGTTCTACCCGCTGCCCGGAACGCTACGCAGGGCAAAAGCGATTCTCGTCCTCCGTGCTTGCTTTTTCTCAGAAAGAGCCGTGGTGTGCGTTTTCGCCGGAAAACGCGTTTTCGGCCGAAAACGTGTACGTTTGCACTTCCCGGCCACAGGGAAGCTGCTAGCCGGGAATTCTCTGCCTGGTTCTACCCGCTGCCCGGAACGCTACGCAGGGCAAAAGCGATTCTCGTCCTCCGTGCTTGCTTTTTCTCAGAAAGGGCCGTTGTGTGAGTTTTCGCCGGAAAACGCGTTTTCGGCCGAAAACGTGTACGTTTGCACTTCCCGGCCGCAGGGAAGCTGCTAGCCGGGAATTCTCTGCCTGGTTCTACCCGCTGCCCGGAACGCTACGCAGGGCAAAAGCGATTCTCGTCCTCCGTGCTTGCTTTTTCTCAGAAAGAGCCGTGGTGTGCGTTTTCGCCGCAAAACGTGTTTTCGGCCGAAATCGTGTACGTTTGCACTTCCCCGCCACAGGGAAGCTGCTAGCCGGGAATTCTCTGCCTGGTTCTACCCGCTGCCCGGAACGCTACGCAGGGCAAAAGCGATTCTCGTCCTCCGTGCTTGCTTTTTCTCAGAAAGAGCCGTGGTGTGCGTTTTCGCCGGAAAACGCGTTTTCGGCCGAAAACGTGTACGTTTGCACTTCCCGGCCACAGGGAAGCTGCTAGCCGGGAATTCTCTGCCTGGTTCTACCCGCTGCCCGGAACGCTACGCAGGGCAAAAGCGATTCTCGTCCTCCGTGCTTGCTTTTTCTCAGAAAGAGCCGTGGTGTGCGTTTTCGCCGGAAAACACGTTTTCGGCCGAAAACGTGTACGTTTGCACTTCCCGGCCACAGGGAAGCTGCTAGCCGGGAATTCTCTGCCTGGTTCTACCCGCTGCCCGGAACGCTACGCAGGGCAAAAGCGATTCTCGTCCTCCGTGCTTGCTTTTTCTCAGAAAGAGCCGTGGTGTTGGTTTTCGCCGCAAAACGTGTTTTCGGCGAAAACGTGTACGTTTGCACTCCCCGGCCACAGGGAAGATGCTAGCCGGGAATTCTCTGCCTGGTTCTACCCGCTGCCCGGAACGCTACGCAGGGCAAAAGCGATTCTCGTCCTCCGTGCTTGCTTTTTCTCAGAAAGAGCCGTGGTGTGCGTTTTCGCCGGAAAACGCGTTTTCGGCCGAAAACGTGTACGTTTGCACTTCCCCGCCACAGGGAAGCTGCTAGACGGGAATTCTCTGCCTGGTTCTACCCGCTGCCCGGAACGCTACGCAGGGCAAAAGCGATTCTCGTCCTCCGTGCTTGCTTTTTCTCAGAAAGAGCCGTGGTGTGCGTTTTCGCCGGAAAACGCGTTTTCGGCCGAAAACGTGTACGTTTGCACTTCCCCGCCACAGGGAAGCTGCTAGCCGGGAATTCTCTGCCTGGTTCTACCCGCTGCCCGGAACGCTACGCAGGGCAAAAGCGATTCTCGTCCTCCGTGCTTGCTTTTTCTCAGAAAGAGCCGTGGTGTGCGTTTTCGCGGGAAAACGCGTTTTCGGCCGAAAACGTGTACGTTTGCACTTCCCCGCCACAAGGAAGCTGCTAGCCGGGAATTCTCTGCCTGGTTCTACCCGCTGCCCGGAACGCTACGCAGGGCAAAAGCGATTCTCGTCCTCCGTGCTTGCTTTTTCTCAGAAAGAGCCATGGTGTGCTTTTTCGCTGGAAAACGCGTTTTCGGCCGAAAACGTGTACGTTTGCACTTCCCCGCCACAGGGAAGCTGCTAGCCGGGAATTCTCTGCCTGGTTCTACCCGCTGCCCGGAACGCTACGCAGGGCAAAAGCGATTCTCGTCCTCCGTGCTTGCTTTTTCTCAGAAAGAGCCGTGGTGTGCGTTTTCGCCGGAAAACGCGTTTTCGGCCGAAAACGTTTACGTTTGCACTTGCCGGCCACAGGGAAGCTGCTAGCCGGGAATTCTCTGTCTGGTTCTACCCGCTGCCCGGAACGCTACGCAGGGCAAAAGCGATTCTCGTCCTCCGTGCTTGCTTTTTCTCAGAAAGAGCCGTGGTGTGCGTTTTCGCCGGAAAACGCGTTTTCGGCCGAAAACGTGTACGTTTGCACTTCCCGGCCACAGGGAAGCTGCTAGCCGGGAATTCTCTGCCTGGTTCTACCCGCTGCCCGGAACGCTACGCAGGGCAAAAGCGATTCTCGTCCTCCGTGCTTGCTTTTTCTCAGAAAGAGCCGTGGTGTGCGTTTTCGCCGGAAAACGCGTTTTCGGCCGAAAACGTGTACGTTTGCACTTCCCCGCCACAGGGAAGCTGCTAGCCGGGAATTCTCTGCCTGGTTCTACCCGCTGCCCGGAACGCTACGCAGGGCAAAAGCGATTCTCGTCCTCCGTGCTTGCTTTTTCTCAGAAAGACCCGTGGTGTGCGTTTTCGCCGCAAAACGCGTTTTCGGCCGAAAACGTGTACGTTTGCACTTCCCCGTCACAGGGAGCTGCTAGCCGGGAATTCTCTGCCTGGTTCTACCCGCTGCCCGGAACGCTACGCAGGGCAAAAGCGATTCTCGTCCTCCGTGACTGCTTTTTCTCAGAAAGAGCCGTGGTGTGCGTTTTCGCCGGTAAACGCGTTTTCGGCCGAAAACGTGTACGTTTGCACTTCCCGGCCACAGGGAAGCTGCTAGACGGGAATTCTCTGCCTGGTTCTACCCGCTGCCCGGAACGCTACGCAGGGCAAAAGCGATTCTCGTCCTCCGTGCTTGCTTTTTCTCAGAAAGAGCCGTGGTGTGCGTTTTCGCCGGAAAACGCGTTTTCGGCGAAAACGTGTACGTTTGCACTTCCCGGCCACAGGGAAGCTGCTAGCCGGGAATTCTCTGCCTGGTTCTACCCGCTGCCCGGAACGCTACGCAGGGCAAAAGCGATTCTCGTCCTCCGTGCTTGCTTTTTCTCAGAAAGAGCCGTGGTTTGCGTTTTCGCCGGAAAACGCGTTTTCGGCCGAAAACGTTTACGTTTGCACTTCCCGGCCACAGGGAAGCTGCTAGACGGGAATTCTCTGCCTGGTTCTACCCGCTGCCCGGAACGCTACGCAGGGCAAAAGCGATTCTCGTCCTCCGTGCTTGCTTTTTCTCAGAAAGAGCCGTGGTGTGCGTTTTCGCCGGAAAACGCGTTTTCGGCCGAAAACGTGTACGTTTGCACTTCCCGGCCACAGGGAAGCTGCTAGCCGGGAATTCTCTGCCTGGTTCTACCCGCTGCCCGGAACGCTACGCAGGGCAAAAGCGATTCTCGTCCTCCGTGCTTGCTTTTTCTCAGAAAGAGCCGTGGTGTGCGTTTTCGCCGGAAAACGCGTTTTCGGCCGAAAACGTGTACGTTTGCACTTCCCCGCCACAGGGAAGCTGCTAGCCGGGAATTCTCTGCCTGGTTCTACCCGCTGCCCGGAACGCTACGCAGGGCAAAAGCGATTCTCGTCCTCCGTGCTTGCTTTTTCTCAGAAAGACCCGTGGTGTGCGTTTTCGCCGCAAAACGCGTTTTCGGCCGAAAACGTGTACGTTTGCACTTCCCCGTCACAGGGAGCTGCTAGCCGGGAATTCTCTGCCTGGTTCTACCCGCTGCCCGGAACGCTACGCAGGGCAAAAGCGATTCTCGTCCTCCGTGACTGCTTTTTCTCAGAAAGAGCCGTGGTGTGCGTTTTCGCCGGTAAACGCGTTTTCGGCCGAAAACGTGTACGTTTGCACTTCCCGGCCACAGGGAAGCTGCTAGACGGGAATTCTCTGCCTGGTTCTACCCGCTGCCCGGAACGCTACGCAGGGCAAAAGCGATTCTCGTCCTCCGTGCTTGCTTTTTCTCAGAAAGAGCCGTGGTGTGCGTTTTCGCCGGAAAACGCGTTTTCGGCGAAAACGTGTACGTTTGCACTTCCCCGCCACAGGGAAGCTGCTAGCCGGGAATTCTCTGCCTGGTTCTACCCGCTGCCCGGAACGCTACGCAGGGCAAAAGCGATTCTCGTCCTCCGTGCTTGCTTTTTCTCAGAAAGAGCCGTGGTTTGCGTTTTCGCCGGAAAACGCGTTTTCGGCCGAAAACGTGTACGTTTGCACTTCCCGGCCACAGGGAAGCTGCTAGACGGGAATTCTCTGCCTGGTTCTACCCGCTGCCCGGAACGCTACGCAGGGCAAAAGCGATTCTCGTCCTCCGTGCTTGCTTTTTCTCAGAAAGAGCCGTGGTGTGCGTTTTCGCGGGAAAACGCGTTTTCGGCCGAAAACGTGTACGTTTGCACTTCCCGGCCACAGGGAAGCTGCTAGCCGGGAATTCTCTGCCTGGTTCTACCCGCTGCCCGGAACGCTACGCAGGGCAAAAGCGATTCTCGTCCTCCGTGACTGCTTTTTCTCAGAAAGAGCCGTGGTGTGCGTTTTCGCGGGAAAACGCGTTTTCGGCCGAAAACGTGTACGTTTGCACTTCCCGGCCACAGGGAAGCTGCTAGCCGGGAATTCTCTGCCTGGTTCTACCCGCTGCCCGGAACGCTACGCAGGGCAAAAGCGATTCTCGTCCTCCGTGCTTGCTTTTTCTCAGAAAGAGCCGTGGTGTGCGTTTTCGCCGGAAAACGCGTTTTCGGCCGAAAACGTGTACGTTTGCACTTCCCGGCCACATGGAAGCTGCTAGCCGGGAATTCTCTGCCTGGTTCTACCTGCTGCCCGGAACGCTACGCAGGGCAAAAGCGATTCTCGTCCTCCGTGCTTGCTTTTTCTCAGAAAGAGCCGTGGTGTGCGTTTTCGCCGGAAAACGCGTTTTCGGCCGAAAACGTGTACGTTTGCACTTCCCGGCCACAGGGAAGCTGCTAGCCGGGAATTCTCTGCCTGGTTCTACCCGCTGCCCGGAACACTACGCAGGGCAAAAGCGATTCTCGACCTCCGTGCTTGCTTTTTCTCAGAAAGAGCCGTGGTGTGCGTTTTCGCCAGAAAACGCGTTTTCGGCCGAAAACGTGTACGTTTGCACTTCCCCGCCACAGGGAAGCTGCTAGCCGGGAATTCTCTGCCTGGTTCTACCCGCTGCCCGGAACGCTACGCAGGGCAAAAGCGATTCTCGTCCTCCGTGCTTGCTTTTTCTCAGAAAGAGCCGTGGTGTGCGTTTTCGCCAGAAAACGCGTTTTCGGCCGAAGACGTGTACGTTTGCACTTCCCGGCCACAGGGAAGCTGCTAGCCGGGAATTCTCTGCCTGGTTCTACCCGCTGCCCGGAACGCTACGCAGGGCAAAAGCGATTCTCGTCCTCCGTGCTTGCTTTTTCTCAGAAAGAGCCGTGGTGTGCGTTTTCGCCGGAAAACGCGTTTTCGGCCGAAAACGTGTACGTTTGCACTTCCCCGCCACAGGGAAGCTGCTAGCCGGGAATTCTCTCCCTGGTTCTACCCGCTGCCCGGAACGCTACGCAGGGCAAAAGCGATTCTCGTCCTCCGTGCTTGCTTTTTCTCAGAAAGAGCCGTGGTGTGCGTTTTCGCCGGTAAACGCGTTTTCGGCCGAAAACGTGTACGTTTGCACTTCCCCGCCACAGGGAAGCTGCTAGCCGGGAATTCTCTGCCTGGTTCTACCCGCTGCCCGGAACGCTACGCAGGGCAAAAGCGATTCTCGTCCTCCGTGCTTGCTTTTTCTCAGAAAGAGCCGTGGTGTGCGTTTTCGCCGCAAAACGCGTTTTCGGCCGAAAACGTGTACGTTTGCACTTCCCCGTCACAGGGAAGCTGCTAGCCGGGAATTCTCTGCCTGGTTCTACCCGCTGCCCGGAACGCTACGCAGGGCAAAAGCGATTCTCGTCCTCCGTGCTTGCTTTTTCTCAGAAAGAGCCGTGGTGTGCGTTTTCGCCGGTAAACGCGTTTTCGGCCGAAAACGTGTACGTTTGCACTTCCCGGCCACAGGGAAGCTGCTAGACGGGAATTCTCCGCCTGGTTCTACCCGCTGCCCGGAACGCTACGCAGGGCAAAAGCGATTCTCGTCCTCCGTGCTTGCTTTTTCTCAGAAAGAGCCGTGGTGTGCGTTTTCACCGGAAAACGCGATTTCGGCGAAAACGTGTACGTTTGCACTTCCCGGCCACAGGGAAGCTGCTAGCCGGGAATTCTCTGCCTGGTTCTACCCGCTGCCCGGAACGCTACGCAGGGCAAAAGCGATTCTCGTCCTCCGTGCTTGCTTTTTCTCAGAAAGAGCCGTGGTGTGCGTTTTCACCATAAAACGCGTTTTCGGCGAAAACGTGTACGTTTGCACTTCCCCGCCACAGGGAAGCTGCTACCCGGGAATTCTCTGCCTGGTTCTACCCGCTGCCCGGAACGCTACGCAGGGCAAAAGCGATTCTCGTCCTCCGTGCTTGCTTTTTCTCAGAAAGAGCCGTGGTGTGCGTTTTCGCCGGAAAACGCGTTTTCGGCCGAAAACGTGTACGTTTGCACTCCCCGGCCACAGGGAAGCTGCTAGCAGGGAATTCTCTGCCTGGTTCTACCCGCTGCCCGGAACGCTACGCAGGGCAAAAGCGATTCTCGTCCTCCGTGCTTGCTTTTTCTCAGAAAGAGCCGTGGTGTGCGTTTTCGCCGGAAAACGCATTTTCGGCCGAAAACGTGTACGTTTGCACTTCCCGGCCACAGGGAAGCTGCTAGCCGGGAATTCTCTGCCTGGTTCTACCCGCTGCCCGGAACGCTACGCAGGGCAAAAGCGATTCTCGTCCTCCGTGCTTGCTTTTTCTCAGAAAGAGCCGTGGTGTGCGTTTTCGCGGGAAAACGAGTTTTCGGCCGAAAACGTGTACGTTTGCACTTCCCGGCCACAGGGAAGCTGCTAGCCGGGAATTCTCTGCCTGGTTCTACCCGCTGCCCGGAACGCTACGCAGGGCAAAAGCGATTCTCGTCCTCCGTGCTTGCTTTTTCTCAGAAAGAGCCGTGGTGTGCGTTTTCGCCGGAAAACGCGTTTTCGGCCGAAAACGTGTACGTTTGCACTCCCCGGCCACAGGGAAGCTGCTAGCAGGGAATTCTCTGCCTGGTTCTACCCGCTGCCCGGAACGCTACGCAGGGCAAAAGCGATTCTCGTCCTCCGTGCTTGCTTTTTCTCAGAAAGAGCCGTGGTGTGCGTTTTCGCCAGAAAACGCGTTTTCGGCCGAAGACGTGTACGTTTGCACTTCCCGGCCACAGGGAAGCTGCTAGCCGGGAATTCTCTGCCTGGTTCTACCCGCTGCCCGGAACGCTACGCAGGGCAAAAGCGATTCTCGTCCTCCGTGCTTGCTTTTTCTCAGAAAGAGCCGTGGTGTGCGTTTTCGCCGGAAAACGCGTTTTCGGCCGAAAACGTGTACGTTTGCACTTCCCCGCCACAGGGAAGCTGCTAGCCGGGAATTCTCTCCCTGGTTCTACCCGCTGCCCGGAACGCTACGCAGGGCAAAAGCGATTCTCGTCCTCCGTGCTTGCTTTTTCTCAGAAAGAGCCGTGGTGTGCGTTTTCGCCGGTAAACGCGTTTTCGGCCGAAAACGTGTACGTTTGCACTTCCCCGCCACAGGGAAGCTGCTAGCCGGGAATTCTCTGCCTGGTTCTACCCGCTGCCCGGAACGCTACGCAGGGCAAAAGCGATTCTCGTCCTCCGTGCTTGCTTTTTCTCAGAAAGAGCCGTGGTGTGCGTTTTCGCCGCAAAACGCGTTTTCGGCCGAAAACGTGTACGTTTGCACTTCCCCGTCACAGGGAAGCTGCTAGCCGGGAATTCTCTGCCTGGTTCTACCCGCTGCCCGGAACGCTACGCAGGGCAAAAGCGATTCTCGTCCTCCGTGCTTGCTTTTTCTCAGAAAGAGCCGTGGTGTGCGTTTTCGCCGGTAAACGCGTTTTCGGCCGAAAACGTGTACGTTTGCACTTCCCGGCCACAGGGAAGCTGCTAGACGGGAATTCTCCGCCTGGTTCTACCCGCTGCCCGGAACGCTACGCAGGGCAAAAGCGATTCTCGTCCTCCGTGCTTGCTTTTTCTCAGAAAGAGCCGTGGTGTGCGTTTTCGCCGGAAAACGCGTTTTCGGCGAAAACGTGTACGTTTGCACTTCCCGGCCACAGGGAAGCTGCTAGCCGGGAATTCTCTGCCTGGTTCTACCCGCTGCCCGGAACGCTACGCAGGGCAAAAGCGATTCTCGTCCTCCGTGCTTGCTTTTTCTCAGAAAGAGCCGTGGTGTGCGTTTTCGCCAGAAAACGCGTTTTCGGCCGAAAACGTGTACGTTTGCACTTCCCCGCCACAGGGAAGCTGCTAGCCGGGAATTCTCTGCCTGGTTCTACCCGCTGCCCGGAACGCTACGCAGGGCAAAAGCGATTCTCGTCCTCCGTGCTTGCTTTTTCTCAGAAAGAGCCGTGGTGTGCGTTTTCGCCGGAAAACGCGTTTTCGGCCGAAAACGTGTACGTTTGCACTTCCCGGCCACAGGGAAGCTGCTAGCCGGGAATTCTCTGCCTGGTTCTACCCGCTGCCCGGAACGCTACGCAGGGCAAAAGCGATTCTCGTCCTCCGTGCTTGCTTTTTCTCAGAAAGAGCCGTGGTGTGCGTTTTCGCCGGAAAACGCGTTTTCGGCCGAAAACGTTTACGTTTGCACTTCCCGGCCACAGGGAAACTGCTAGACGGGAATTCTCTGCCTGGTTCTACCCGCTGCCCGGAACGCTACGCAGGGCAAAAGCGATTCTCGTCCTCCGTGCTTGCTTTTTCTCAGAAAGAGCCGTGGTGTGCGTTTTCACCGGAAAACGCGATTTCGGCGAAAACGTGTACGTTTGCACTTCCCGGCCACAGGGAAGCTGCTAGCCGGGAATTCTCTGCCTGGTTCTACCCGCTGCCCGGAACGCTACGCAGGGCAAAAGCGATTCTCGTCCTCCGTGCTTGCTTTTTCTCAGAAAGAGCCGTGGTGTGCGTTTTCACCATAAAACGCGTTTTCGGCGAAAACGTGTACGTTTGCACTTCCCCGCCACAGGGAAGCTGCTACCCGGGAATTCTCTGCCTGGTTCTACCCGCTGCCCGGAACGCTACGCAGGGCAAAAGCGATTCTCGTCCTCCGTGCTTGCTTTTTCTCAGAAGGAGCCGTGGTGTGCGTTTTCGCCGGAAAACGCGTTTTCGGCCGAAAACGTGTACGTTTGCACTTCCCGGCCACAGGGAAGCTGCTAGCAGGGAATTCTCTGCCTGGTTCTACCCGCTGCCCGGAACGCTACGCAGGGCAAAAGCGATTCTCGTCCTCCGTGCTTGCTTTTTCTCAGAAAGAGCCGTGGTGTGCGTTTTCGCCGGAAAACGCATTTTCGGCCGAAAACGTGTACGTTTGCACTTCCCGGCCACAGGGAAGCTGCTAGCCGGGAATTCTCTGCCTGGTTCTACCCGCTGCCCGGAACGCTACGCAGGGCAAAAGCGATTCTCGTCCTCCGTGCTTGCTTTTTCTCAGAAAGAGCCGTGGTGTGCGTTTTCGCGGGAAAACGAGTTTTCGGCCGAAAACGTGTACGTTTGCACTTCCCGGCCACAGGGAAGCTGCTAGCCGGGAATTCTCTGCCTGGTTCTACCCGCTGCCCGGAACGCTACGCAGGGCAAAAGCGATTCTCGTCCTCCGTGCTTGCTTTTTCTCAGAAAGAGCCGTGGTGTGCGTTTTCGCCGGAAAACGCGTTTTCGGCCGAAAACGTGTACGTTTGCACTCCCCGGCCACAGGGAAGCTGCTAGCAGGGAATTCTCTGCCTGGTTCTACCCGCTGCCCGGAACGCTACGCAGGGCAAAAGCGATTCTCGTCCTCCGTGCTTGCTTTTTCTCAGAAAGAGCCGTGGTGTGCGTTTTCGCCGGAAAACGCATTTTCGGCCGAAAACGTGTACGTTTGCACTTCCCGGCCACAGGGAAGCTGCTAGCCGGGAATTCTCTGCCTGGTTCTACCCGCTGCCCGGAACGCTACGCAGGGCAAAAGCGATTCTCGTCCTCCGTGCTTGCTTTTTCTCAGAAAGAGCCGTGGTGTGCGTTTTCGCCAGAAAAAGTGTTTTCGGCCGAAAACGTGTACGTTTGCACTTCCCGGCCACAGGGAAGCTGCTAGCCGGGAATTCTCTGCCTGGTTCTACCCGCTGCCCGGAACGCTACGCAGGGCAAAAGCGATTCTCGTCCTCCGTGCTTGCTTTTTCTCAGAAAGAGCCGTGGTGTGCGTTTTCGCTAGAAAACGCGTTTTCGGCCGAAGACGTGTACGTTTGCACTTCCCGGCCACAGGGAAGCTGCTAGCCGGGAATTCTCTGCCTGGTTCTACCCGCTGCCCGGAACGCTACGCAGGGCAAAAGCGATTCTCGTCCTCCGTGCTTGCTTTTTCTCAGAAAGAGCCGTGGTGTGCGTTTTCGCCGGAAAACGCGTTTTCGGCCGAAAACGTGTACGTTTGCACTTCCCCGCCACAGGGAAGCTGCTAGCCGGGAATTCTCTGCCTGGTTCTACCCGCTGCCCGGAACGCTACGCAGGGCAAAAGCGATTCTCGTCCTCCGTGCTTGCTTTTTCTCAGAAAGAGCCGTGGTGTGCGTTTTCGCCGGAAAACGACTTTTCGGCGAAAACGTGTACGTTTGCACTTCCCGGCCACAGGGAAGCTGCTAGCCGGGAATTCTCTGCCTGGTTCTACCCGCTGCCCGGAACGCTACGCAGGGCAAAAGCGATTCTCGTCCTCCGTGCTTGCTTTTTCTCAGAAAGAGCCGTGGTGTGCGTTTTCGCCGGAAAACGCGTTTTCGGCCGAAAACGTTTACGTTTGCACTTCCCGGCCACAGGGAAACTGCTAGACGGGAATTCTCTGCCTGGTTCTACCCGCTGCCCGGAACGCTACGCAGGGCAAAAGCGATTCTCGTCCTCCGTGCTTGCTTTTTCTCAGAAAGAGCCGTGGTGTGCGTTTTCGCCGGAAAACGCGTTTTCGGCGAAAACGTGTACGTTTGCACTTCCCGGCCACAGGGAAGCTGCTAGCCGGGAATTCTCTGCCTGGTTCTACCCGCTGCCCGGAACGCTACGCAGGGCAAAAGCGATTCTCGTCCTCCGTGCTTGCTTTTTCTCAGAAAGAGCCGTGGTGTGCGTTTTCGCCAGAAAACGCGTTTTCGGCCGAAAACGTGTACGTTTGCACTTCCCGGCCACAGGGAAGCTGCTAGACGGGAATTCTCTGCCTGGTTCTACCCGCTGCCCGGAACACTACGCAGGGCAAAAGCGATTCTCGTCCTCCGTGCTTGCTTTTTCTCAGAAAGAGCCGTGGTGTGCGTTTTCACCAGAAAACGCGTTTTCGGCGAAAACGTGTACGTTTGCACTTCCCGGCCACATGGAAGCTGCTAGACGGGAATTCTCTGCCTGGTTCTACCCGCTGCCCGGAACGCTACGCAGGGCAAAAGCGATTCTCGTCCTCCGTGCTTGCTTTTTCTCAGAAAGAGCCGTGGTGTGCGTTTTCGCAGGTAAACGCGTTTTCGGCCGAAAACGTGTACGTTTGCACTTCCCCGCCACAGGGAAGCTGCTAGCCGGGAATTCTCTGCCTGGTTCTACCCGCTGCCCGGAACGCTACGCAGGGCAAAAGCGATTCTCGTCCTCCGTGCTTGCTTTTTCTCAGAAAGAGCCGTGGTGTGCGTTTTCGCCGCAAAACGCGTTTTCGGCCGAAAACGTGTACGTTTGCACTTCCCCGTCACAGGGAAGCTGCTAGCCGGGAATTCTCTGCCTGGTTCTACCCGCTGCCCGGAACGCTACGCAGGGCAAAAGAGATTCTCGTCCTCCGTGCTTGCTTTTTCTCAGAAAGAGCCGTGGTGTGCGTTTTCGCCGGTAAACGCGTTTTCGGCCGAAAACGTGTACGTTTGCACTTCCCGGCCACAGGGAAGCTGCTAGACGGGAATTCTCCGCCTGGTTCTACCCGCTGCCCGGAACGCTACGCAGGGCAAAAGCGATTCTCGTCCTCCGTGCTTGCTTTTTCTCAGAAAGAGCCGTGGTGTGCGTTTTCGCCGGAAAACGCGTTTTCGGCGAAAACGTGTACGTTTGCACTTCCCGGCCACAGGGAAGCTGCTAGCCGGGAATTCTCTGCCTGGTTCTACCCGCTGCCCGGAACGCTACGCAGGGCAAAAGCGATTCTCGTCCTCCGTGCTTGCTTTTTCTCAGAAAGAGCCGTGGTGTGCGTTTTCGCCAGAAAACGCGTTTTCGGCCGAAAACGTGTACGTTTGCACTTCCCCGCCACAGGGAAGCTGCTAGCCGGGAATTCTCTGCCTGGTTCTACCCGCTGCCCGGAACGCTACGCAGGGCAAAAGCGATTCTCGTCCTCCGTGCTTGCTTTTTCTCAGAAAGAGCCGTGGTGTGCGTTTTCGCCGGAAAACGCGTTTTCGGCCGAAAACGTGTACGTTTGCACTTCCCGGCCACAGGGAAGCTGCTAGCCGGGAATTCTCTGCCTGGTTCTACCCGCTGCCCGGAACGCTACGCAGGGCAAAAGCGATTCTCGTCCTCCGTGCTTGCTTTTTCTCAGAAAGAGCCGTGGTGTGCGTTTTCGCCGGAAAACGCGTTTTCGGCCGAAAACGTTTACGTTTGCACTTCCCGGCCACAGGGAAACTGCTAGACGGGAATTCTCTGCCTGGTTCTACCCGCTGCCCGGAACGCTACGCAGGGCAAAAGCGATTCTCGTCCTCCGTGCTTGCTTTTTCTCAGAAAGAGCCGTGGTGTGCGTTTTCACCGGAAAACGCGATTTCGGCGAAAACGTGTACGTTTGCACTTCCCGGCCACAGGGAAGCTGCTAGCCGGGAATTCTCTGCCTGGTTCTACCCGCTGCCCGGAACGCTACGCAGGGCAAAAGCGATTCTCGTCCTCCGTGCTTGCTTTTTCTCAGAAAGAGCCGTGGTGTGCGTTTTCACCATAAAACGCGTTTTCGGCGAAAACGTGTACGTTTGCACTTCCCCGCCACAGGGAAGCTGCTACCCGGGAATTCTCTGCCTGGTTCTACCCGCTGCCCGGAACGCTACGCAGGGCAAAAGCGATTCTCGTCCTCCGTGCTTGCTTTTTCTCAGAAAGAGCCGTGGTGTGCGTTTTCGCCGGAAAACGCGTTTTCGGCCGAAAACGTGTACGTTTGCACTCCCCGGCCACAGGGAAGCTGCTAGCAGGGAATTCTCTGCCTGGTTCTACCCGCTGCCCGGAACGCTACGCAGGGCAAAAGCGATTCTCGTCCTCCGTGCTTGCTTTTTCTCAGAAAGAGCCGTGGTGTGCGTTTTCGCCGGAAAACGCATTTTCGGCCGAAAACGTGTACGTTTGCACTTCCCGGCCACAGGGAAGCTGCTAGCCGGGAATTCTCTGCCTGGTTCTACCCGCTGCCCGGAACGCTACGCAGGGCAAAAGCGATTCTCGTCCTCCGTGCTTGCTTTTTCTCAGAAAGAGCCGTGGTGTGCGTTTTCGCGGGAAAACGAGTTTTCGGCCGAAAACGTGTACGTTTGCACTTCCCGGCCACAGGGAAGCTGCTAGCCGGGAATTCTCTGCCTGGTTCTACCCGCTGCCCGGAACGCTACGCAGGGCAAAAGCGATTCTCGTCCTCCGTGCTTGCTTTTTCTCAGAAAGAGCCGTGGTGTGCGTTTTCGCCGGAAAACGCGTTTTCGGCCGAAAACGTGTACGTTTGCACTCCCCGGCCACAGGGAAGCTGCTAGCAGGGAATTCTCTGCCTGGTTCTACCCGCTGCCCGGAACGCTACGCAGGGCAAAAGCGATTCTCGTCCTCCGTGCTTGCTTTTTCTCAGAAAGAGCCGTGGTGTGCGTTTTCGCCGGAAAACGCATTTTCGGCCGAAAACGTGTACGTTTGCACTTCCCGGCCACAGGGAAGCTGCTAGCCGGGAATTCTCTGCCTGGTTCTACCCGCTGCCCGGAACGCTACGCAGGGCAAAAGCGATTCTCGTCCTCCGTGCTTGCTTTTTCTCAGAAAGAGCCGTGGTGTGCGTTTTCGCCAGAAAACGTGTTTTCGGCCGAAAACGTGTACGTTTGCACTTCCCGGCCACAGGGAAGCTGCTAGCCGGGAATTCTCTGCCTGGTTCTACCCGCTGCCCGGAACGCTACGCAGGGCAAAAGCGATTCTCGTCCTCCGTGCTTGCTTTTTCTCAGAAAGAGCCGTGGTGTGCGTTTTCGCCGGAAAACGCGTTTTCGGCCGAAAACGTGTACGTTTGCACTTCCCGGCCACAGGGAAGCTGCTAGCCGGGAATTCACTGCCTGGTTCTACCCGCTGCCCGGAACGCTACGCAGGGCAAAAGCGATTCTCGTCCTCCGTGCTTGCTTTTTCTCAGAAAGAGCCGTGGTGTGCGTTTTCGCCGGAAAACGCGTTTTCGGCCGAAAACGTGTACGTTTGCACTTCCCGGCCACAGGGAAGCTGCTAGCCGGGAATTCTCTGCCTGGTTCTACCCGCTGCCCGGAACACTACGCAGGGCAAAAGCGATTCTCGTCCTCCGTGCTTGCTTTTTCTCAGAAAGAGCCGTGGTGTGCGTTTTCGCCAGAAAACGCGTTTTCGGCCGAAAACGTGTACGTTTGCACTTCCCCGCCACAGGGAAGCTGCTAGCCGGGAATTCTCTGCCTGGTTCTACCCGCTGCCCGGAACGCTACGCAGGGCAAAAGCGATTCTCGTCCTCCGTGCTTGCTTTTTCTCAGAAAGAGCCGTGGTGTGCGTTTTCGCTAGAAAACGCGTTTTCGGCCGAAGACGTGTACGTTTGCACTTCCCGGCCACAGGGAAGCTGCTAGCCGGGAATTCTCTGCCTGGTTCTACCCGCTGCCCGGAACGCTACGCAGGGCAAAAGCGATTCTCGTCCTCCGTGCTTGCTTTTTCTCAGAAAGAGCCGTGGTGTGCGTTTTCGCCGGAAAACGCGTTTTCGGCCGAAAACGTGTACGTTTGCACTTCCCCGCCACAGGGAAGCTGCTAGCCGGGAATTCTCTGCCTGGTTCTACCCGCTGCCCGGAACGCTACGCAGGGCAAAAGCGATTCTCGTCCTCCGTGCTTGCTTTTTCTCAGAAAGAGCCGTGGTGTGCGTTTTCGCCGGAAAACGACTTTTCGGCGAAAACGTGTACGTTTGCACTTCCCGGCCACAGGGAAGCTGCTAGCCGGGAATTCTCTGCCTGGTTCTACCCGCTGCCCGGAACGCTACGCAGGGCAAAAGCGATTCTCGTCCTCCGTGCTTGCTTTTTCTCAGAAAGAGCCGTGGTGTGCGTTTTCGCCGGAAAACGCGTTTTCGGCCGAAAACGTTTACGTTTGCACTTCCCGGCCACAGGGAAACTGCTAGACGGGAATTCTCTGCCTGGTTCTACCCGCTGCCCGGAACGCTACGCAGGGCAAAAGCGATTCTCGTCCTCCGTGCTTGCTTTTTCTCAGAAAGAGCCGTGGTGTGCGTTTTCGCCGGAAAACGCGTTTTCGGCGAAAACGTGTACGTTTGCACTTCCCGGCCACAGGGAAGCTGCTAGCCGGGAATTCTCTGCCTGGTTCTACCCGCTGCCCGGAACGCTACGCAGGGCAAAAGCGATTCTCGTCCTCCGTGCTTGCTTTTTCTCAGAAAGAGCCGTGGTGTGCGTTTTCGCCAGAAAACGCGTTTTCGGCCGAAAACGTGTACGTTTGCACTTCCCGGCCACAGGGAAGCTGCTAGACGGGAATTCTCTGCCTGGTTCTACCCGCTGCCCGGAACACTACGCAGGGCAAAAGCGATTCTCGTCCTCCGTGCTTGCTTTTTCTCAGAAAGAGCCGTGGTGTGCGTTTTCACCAGAAAACGCGTTTTCGGCGAAAACGTGTACGTTTGCACTTCCCGGCCACATGGAAGCTGCTAGACGGGAATTCTCTGCCTGGTTCTACCCGCTGCCCGGAACGCTACGCAGGGCAAAAGCGATTCTCGTCCTCCGTGCTTGCTTTTTCTCAGAAAGAGCCGTGGTGTGCGTTTTCGCAGGTAAACGCGTTTTCGGCCGAAAACGTGTACGTTTGCACTTCCCCGCCACAGGGAAGCTGCTAGCCGGGAATTCTCTGCCTGGTTCTACCCGCTGCCCGGAACGCTACGCAGGGCAAAAGCGATTCTCGTCCTCCGTGCTTGCTTTTTCTCAGAAAGAGCCGTGGTGTGCGTTTTCGCCGGAAAAGGCGTTTTCGGCCGAAAACGTGTACGTTTGCACTTCCCGGCCACAGGGAAGCTGCTAGACGGGAATTCTCTGCCTGGTTCTACCCGCTGCCCGGAACGCTACGCAGGGCAAAAGCGATTCTCGTCCTCCGTGCTTGCTTTTTCTCAGAAAGAGCCGTGGTGTGCGTTTTCGCCAGAAAACGTGTTTTCGGCCGAAAACGTGTACGTTTGCACTTCCCCGCCACAGGGAAGCTGCTAGCCGGGAATTCTCTGCCTGGTTCTACCCGCTGCCCGGAACGCTACGCAGGGCAAAAGCGATTCTCGTCCTCCGTACTTGCTTTTTCTCAGAAAGAGCCGTGGTGTGCGTTTTCGCCGGTAAACGCGTTTTCGGCCGAAAACGTGTACGTTTGCACTTCCCGGAAACAGGGTAGCTGCTAGCCGGGAATTCTCTGCCTGGTTCTACCCGCTGCCCGGAACGCTACGCAGGGCAAAAGCGATTCTCGTCCTCCGTGCTTGCTTTTTCTCAGAAAGAGCCGTGGTGTGCGTTTTCGCCGGAAAACGCGTTTTCGGCGAAAACGTGTACGTTTGCACTTCCCGGCCACAGGGAAACTGCTAGCCGGGAATTCTCTGCCTGGTTCTACCCGCTGCCCGGAACGCTACGCAGGGCAAAAGCGATTCTCGTCCTCCGTGCTTGCTTTTTCTCAGAAAGAGCCGTGGTGTGCGTTTTAGCCGGAAAACGCGTTTTCGGCCGAAAACGTTTACGTTTGCACTTCCCGGCCACAGGGAAACTGCTAGACGGGAATTCTCTGCCTGGTTCTACCCGCTGCCCGGAACGCTACGCAGGGCAAAAGCGATTCTCGTCCTCCGTGCTTGCTTTTTCTCAGAAAGAGCCGTGGTGTGCGTTTTCGCCGCAAAACGTGTTTTCGGCGAAAACGTGTACGTTTGCACTTCCCGGCCACAGGGAAGCTGCTAGACGGGAATTCTCTGCCTGGTTCTACCCGCTGCCCGGAACGCTACGCAGGGCAAAAGCGATTCTCGTCCTCCGTGCTTGCTTTTTCTCAGAAAGAGCCGTGGTGTGCGTTTTCGCGGGAAAACGCGTTTTCGGCCGAAAACGTGTACGTTTGCACTTCCCGGCCACAGCGAAGCTGCTAGCCGGGAATTCTCTGCCTGGTTCTACCCGCTGCCCGGAACGCTACGCAGGGCAAAAGCGATTCTCGTCCTCCGTGCTTGCTTTTTCTCAGAAAGAGCCGTGGTGTGCGTTTTCGCCGGAAAACGCGTTTTCGGCCGAAAACGTGTACGTTTGCACTCCCCGGCCACAGGGAAGCTGCTAGCAGGGAATTCTCTGCCTGGTTCTACCCGCTGCCCGGAACGCTACGCAGGGCAAAAGCGATTCTCGTCCTCCGTGCTTGCTTTTTCTCAGAAAGAGCCGTGGTGTGCGTTTTCGCCGGAAAACGCGTTTTCGGCCGAAAACGTGTACGTTTGCACTCCCCGGCCACAGGGAAGCTGCTAGCCGGGAATTCTCTGCCTGGTTCTACCCGCTGCCCGGAACGCTACGCAGGGCAAAAGCGATTCTCGTCCTCCGTGCTTGCTTTTTCTCAGAAAGAGCCGTGGTGTGCGTTTTCGCCGGAAAACGCGTTTTCGGCCGAAAACGTGTACGTTTGCACTTCCCCGCCACAGGGAAGCTGCTAGCCGGGAATTCTCTGCCTGGTTCTACCCGCTGCCCGGAACGCTACGCAGGGCAAATGCGATCCTCGTCCTCCGTGCTTGCTTTTTCTCAGAAAGAGCCGTGGTGTGCGTTTTCGCCAGAAAACGTGTTTTCGGCCGAAAACGTGTACGTTTGCACTTCCCCGCCACAGGGAAGCTGCTAGCCGGGAATTCTCTGCCTGGTTCTACCCGCTGCCCGGAACGCTACGCAGGGCAAAAGCGATTCTCGTCCTCCGTGCTTGCTTTTTCTCAGAAAGAGCCGTGGTGTGCGTTTTCGCCGGTAAACGCGTTTTCGGCCGAAAACGTGTACGTTTGCACTTCCCGGCCACAGGGAAGCTGCTAGACGGGAATTCTCTGCCTGGTTCTACCCGCTGCCCGTAACGCTACGCAGGGCAAAAGCGATTCTCGTCCTCCGTGCTTGCTTTTTCTCAGAAAGAGCCGTGGTGTGCGTTTTCGCCGGAAAACGCGTTTTCGGCGAAAACGTGTACGTTTGCACTTCCCGGCCACAGGGAAGCTGCTAGCCGGGAATTCTCTGCCTGGTTCTACCCGCTGCCCGGAACGCTACGCAGGGCAAAAGCGATTCTCGTCCTCCGTGCTTGCTTTTTCTCAGAAAGAGCCGTGGTGTGCGTTTTCGCCGGTAAACGCGTTTTCGGCCGAAAACGTGTACGTTTGCACTTCCCGGCCACAGGGAAGCTGCTAGACGGGAATTCTCTGCCTGGTTCTACCCGCTGCCCGTAACGCTACGCAGGGCAAAAGCGATTCTCGTCCTCCGTGCTTGCTTTTTCTCAGAAAGAGCCGTGGTGTGCGTTTTCGCCGGAAAACGCGTTTTCGGCGAAAACGTGTACGTTTGCACTTCCCGGCCACAGGGAAGCTGCTAGCCGGGAATTCTCTGCCTGGTTCTACCCGCTGCCCGGAACGCTACGCAGGGCAAAAGCGATTCTCGTCCTCCGTGCTTGCTTTTTCTCAGAAAGAGCCGTGGTGTGCGTTTTCGCCGGAAAACGCGTTTTCGGCCGAAAACGTGTACGTTTGCACTTCCCGGCCACAGGGAAGCTGCTAGCCGGGAATTCTCTGCCTGGTTCTACCCGCTGCCCGGAACGCTACGCAGGGCAAAAGCGATTCTCGTCCTCCGTGCTTGCTTTTTCTCAGAAAGAGCCGTGGTGTGCGTTTTCGCCGGAAAACGCGTTTTCGGCCGAAAACGTGTACGTTTGCACTTCCCGGCCACAGGGAAGCTGCTAGCCGGGAATTCTCTGCCTGGTTCTACCCGCTGCCCGGAACACTACGCAGGGCAAAAGCGATTCTCGTCCTCCGTGCTTGCTTTTTCTCAGAAAGAGCCGTGGTGTGCGTTTTCGCCAGAAAACGCGTTTTCGGCCGAAAACGTGTACGTTTGCACTTCCCCGCCACAGGGAAGCTGCTAGCCGGGAATTCTCTGCCTGGTTCTACCCGCTGCCCGGAACGCTACGCAGGGCAAAAGCGATTCTCGTCCTCCGTGCTTGCTTTTTCTCAGAAAGAGCCGTGGTGTGCGTTTTCGCTAGAAAACGCGTTTTCGGCCGAAGACGTGTACGTTTGCACTTCCCGGCCACAGGGAAGCTGCTAGCCGGGAATTCTCTGCCTGGTTCTACCCGCTGCCCGGAACGCTACGCAGGGCAAAAGCGATTCTCGTCCTCCGTGCTTGCTTTTTCTCAGAAAGAGCCGTGGTGTGCGTTTTCGCCGGAAAACGCGTTTTCGGCCGAAAACGTGTACGTTTGCACTTCCCCGCCACAGGGAAGCTGCTAGCCGGGAATTCTCTGCCTGGTTCTACCCGCTGCCCGGAACGCTACGCAGGGCAAAAGCGATTCTCGTCCTCCGTGCTTGCTTTTTCTCAGAAAGAGCCGTGGTGTGCGTTTTCGCCGGAAAACGACTTTTCGGCGAAAACGTGTACGTTTGCACTTCCCGGCCACAGGGAAGCTGCTAGCCGGGAATTCTCTGCCTGGTTCTACCCGCTGCACGGAACGCTACGCAGGGCAAAAGCGATTCTCGTCCTCCGTGCTTGCTTTTTCTCAGAAAGAGCCGTGGTGTGCGTTTTCGCCGGAAAACGCGTTTTCGGCCGAAAACGTGTACGTTTGCACTTCCCGGCCACAGGGAAACTGCTAGACGGGAATTCTCTGCCTGGTTCTACCCGCTGCCCGGAACGCTACGCAGGGCAAAAGCGATTCTCGTCCTCCGTGCTTGCTTTTTCTCAGAAAGAGCCGTGGTGTGCGTTTTCGCCGGAAAACGCGTTTTCGGCGAAAACGTGTACGTTTGCACTTCCCGGCCACAGGGAAGCTGCTAGCCGGGAATTCTCTGCCTGGTTCTACCCGCTGCCCGGAACGCTACGCAGGGCAAAAGCGATTCTCGTCCTCCGTGCTTGCTTTTTCTCAGAAAGAGCCGTGGTGTGCGTTTTCGCCAGAAAACGCGTTTTCGGCCGAAAACGTGTACGTTTGCACTTCCCGGCCACAGGGAAGCTGCTAGACGGGAATTCTCTGCCTGGTTCTACCCGCTGCCCGGAACACTACGCAGGGCAAAAGCGATTCTCGTCCTCCGTGCTTGCTTTTTCTCAGAAAGAGCCGTGGTGTGCGTTTTCACCAGAAAACGCGTTTTCGGCGAAAACGTGTACGTTTGCACTTCCCGGCCACATGGAAGCTGCTAGACGGGAATTCTCTGCCTGGTTCTACCCGCTGCCCGGAACGCTACGCAGGGCAAAAGCGATTCTCGTCCTCCGTGCTTGCTTTTTCTCAGAAAGAGCCGTGGTGTGCGTTTTCGCAGGTAAACGCGTTTTCGGCCGAAAACGTGTACGTTTGCACTTCCCCGCCACAGGGAAGCTGCTAGCCGGGAATTCTCTGCCTGGTTCTACCCGCTGCCCGGAACGCTACGCAGGGCAAAAGCGATTCTCGTCCTCCGTGCTTGCTTTTTCTCAGAAAGAGCCGTGGTGTGCGTTTTCGCCGGAAAAGGCGTTTTCGGCCGAAAACGTGTACGTTTGCACTTCCCGGCCACAGGGAAGCTGCTAGACGGGAATTCTCTGCCTGGTTCTACCCGCTGCCCGGAACGCTACGCAGGGCAAAAGCGATTCTCGTCCTCCGTGCTTGCTTTTTCTCAGAAAGAGCCGTGGTGTGCGTTTTCGCCAGAAAACGTGTTTTCGGCCGAAAAAGTGTACGTTTGCACTTCCCCGCCACAGGGAAGCTGCTAGCCGGGAATTCTCTGCCTGGTTCTACCCGCTGCCCGGAACGCTACGCAGGGCAAAAGCGATTCTCGTCCTCCGTACTTGCTTTTTCTCAGAAAGAGCCGTGGTGTGCGTTTTCGCCGGTAAACGCGTTTTCGGCCGAAAACGTGTACGTTTGCACTTCCCGGCCACAGGGAAGCTGCTAGCCGGGAATTCTCTGCCTGGTTCTACCCGCTGCCCGTAACGCTACGCAGGGCAAAAGCGATTCTCGTCCTCCGTGCTTGCTTTTTCTCAGAAAGAGCCGTGGTGTGCGTTTTCGCCGGAAAACGCGTTTTCGGCCGAAAACGTTTACGTTTGCACTTCCCGGCCACAGGGAAACTGCTAGACGGGAATTCTCTGCCTGGTTCTACCCGCTGCCCGGAACGCTACGCAGGGCAAAAGCGATTCTCGTCCTCCGTGCTTGCTTTTTCTCAGAAAGAGCCGTGGTGTGCGTTTTCGCCGGAAAACGACTTTTCGGCGAAAACGTGTACGTTTGCACTTCCCGGCCACAGGGAAGCTGCTAGCCGGGAATTCTCTGCCTGGTTCTACCCGCTGCACGGAACGCTACGCAGGGCAAAAGCGATTCTCGTCCTCCGTGCTTGCTTTTTCTCAGAAAGAGCCGTGGTGTGCGTTTTCGCCGGAAAACGCGTTTTCGGCCGAAAACGTGTACGTTTGCACTTCCCGGCCACAGGGAAACTGCTAGACGGGAATTCTCTGCCTGGTTCTACCCGCTGCCCGGAACGCTACGCAGGGCAAAAGCGATTCTCGTCCTCCGTGCTTGCTTTTTCTCAGAAAGAGCCGTGGTGTGCGTTTTCGCCGGAAAACGCGTTTTCGGCGAAAACGTGTACGTTTGCACTTCCCGGCCACAGGGAAGCTGCTAGCCGGGAATTCTCTGCCTGGTTCTACCCGCTGCCCGGAACGCTACGCAGGGCAAAAGCGATTCTCGTCCTCCGTGCTTGCTTTTTCTCAGAAAGAGCCGTGGTGTGCGTTTTCGCCAGAAAACGCGTTTTCGGCCGAAAACGTGTACGTTTGCACTTCCCGGCCACAGGGAAGCTGCTAGACGGGAATTCTCTGCCTGGTTCTACCCGCTGCCCGGAACACTACGCAGGGCAAAAGCGATTCTCGTCCTCCGTGCTTGCTTTTTCTCAGAAAGAGCCGTGGTGTGCGTTTTCACCAGAAAACGCGTTTTCGGCGAAAACGTGTACGTTTGCACTTCCCGGCCACATGGAAGCTGCTAGACGGGAATTCTCTGCCTGGTTCTACCCGCTGCCCGGAACGCTACGCAGGGCAAAAGCGATTCTCGTCCTCCGTGCTTGCTTTTTCTCAGAAAGAGCCGTGGTGTGCGTTTTCGCAGGTAAACGCGTTTTCGGCCGAAAACGTGTACGTTTGCACTTCCCCGCCACAGGGAAGCTGCTAGCCGGGAATTCTCTGCCTGGTTCTACCCGCTGCCCGGAACGCTACGCAGGGCAAAAGCGATTCTCGTCCTCCGTGCTTGCTTTTTCTCAGAAAGAGCCGTGGTGTGCGTTTTCGCCGGAAAAGGCGTTTTCGGCCGAAAACGTGTACGTTTGCACTTCCCGGCCACAGGGAAGCTGCTAGACGGGAATTCTCTGCCTGGTTCTACCCGCTGCCCGGAACGCTACGCAGGGCAAAAGCGATTCTCGTCCTCCGTGCTTGCTTTTTCTCAGAAAGAGCCGTGGTGTGCGTTTTCGCCAGAAAACGTGTTTTCGGCCGAAAAAGTGTACGTTTGCACTTCCCCGCCACAGGGAAGCTGCTAGCCGGGAATTCTCTGCCTGGTTCTACCCGCTGCCCGGAACGCTACGCAGGGCAAAAGCGATTCTCGTCCTCCGTACTTGCTTTTTCTCAGAAAGAGCCGTGGTGTGCGTTTTCGCCGGTAAACGCGTTTTCGGCCGAAAACGTGTACGTTTGCACTTCCCGGCCACAGGGAAGCTGCTAGCCGGGAATTCTCTGCCTGGTTCTACCCGCTGCCCGTAACGCTACGCAGGGCAAAAGCGATTCTCGTCCTCCGTGCTTGCTTTTTCTCAGAAAGAGCCGTGGTGTGCGTTTTCGCCGGAAAACGCGTTTTCGGCCGAAAACGTTTACGTTTGCACTTCCCGGCCACAGGGAAACTGCTAGACGGGAATTCTCTGCCTGGTTCTACCCGCTGCCCGGAACGCTACGCAGGGCAAAAGCGATTCTCGTCCTCCGTGCTTGCTTTTTCTCAGAAAGAGCCGTGGTGTGCGTTTTCGCCGCAAAACGTGTTTTCGGCGAAAACGTGTACGTTTGCACTTCCCGGCCACAGGGAAGCTGCTAGACGGGAATTCTCTGCCTGGTTCTACCCGCTGCCCGGAACGCTACGCAGGGCAAAAGCGATTCTCGTCCTCCGTGCTTGCTTTTTCTCAGAAAGAGCCGTGGTGTGCGTTTTCGCGGGAAAACGCGTTTTCGGCCGAAAACGTGTACGTTTGCACTTCCCGGCCACAGGGAAGCTGCTAGCCGGGAATTCTCTGCCTGGTTCTACCCGCTGCCCGGAACGCTACGCAGGGCAAAAGCGATTCTCGTCCTCCGTGCTTGCTTTTTCTCAGAAAGAGCCGTGGTGTGCGTTTTCGCCGGAAAACGCGTTTTCGGCCGAAAACGTGTACGTTTGCACTCCCCGGCCACAGGGAAGCTGCTAGCAGGGAATTCTCTGCCTGGTTCTACGCGCTGCCCGGAACGCTACGCAGGGCAAAAGCGATTCTCGTCCTCCGTGCTTGCTTTTTCTCAGAAAGAGCCGTGGTGTGCGTTTTCGCCGGAAAACGCATTTTCGGCCGAAAACGTGTACGTTTGCACTTCCCGGCCACAGGGAAGCTGCTAGCCGGGAATTCTCTGCCTGGTTCTACCCGCTGCCCGGAACACTACGCAGGGCAAAAGCGATTCTCGTCCTCCGTGCTTGCTTTTTCTCAGAAAGAGCCGTGGTGTGCGTTTTCGCGGGAAAACGAGTTTTCGGCCGAAAACGTGTACGTTTGCACTTCCCGGCCACAGGGAAGCTGCTAGACGGGAATTCTCTGCCTGGTTCTACCCGCTGCCCGGAACGCTACGCAGGGCAAAAGCGATTCTCGTCCTCCGTGCTTGCTTTTTCTCAGAAAGAGCCGTGGTGTGCGTTTTCGCCGGAAAACGCGTTTTCGGCCGAAAACGTGTACGTTTGCACTCCCCGGCCACAGGGAAGCTGCTAGCCGGGAATTCTCTGCCTGGTTCTACCCGCTGCCCGGAACGCTACGCAGGGCAAAAGCGATTCTCGTCCTCCGTGCTTGCTTTTTCTCAGAAAGAGCCGTGGTGTGCGTTTTCAACGGAAAACGCGTTTTCGGCCGAAAACGTGTACGTTTGCACTTCCCCGCCACAGGGAAGCTGCTAGCCGGGAATTCTCTGCCTGGTTCTACCCGCTGCCCGGAACGCTACGCAGGGCAAAAGCGATTCTCGTCCTCCGTGCTTGCTTTTTCTCAGAAAGAGCCGTGGTGTGCGTTTTCGCCAGAAAACGTGTTTTCGGCCGAAAACGTGTACGTTTGCACTTCCCCGCCACAGGGAAGCTGCTAGCCGGGAATTCTCTGCCTGGTTCTACCCGCTGCCCGGAACGCTACGCAGGGCAAAAGCGATTCTCGTCCTCCGTGCTTGCTTTTTCTCAGAAAGAGCCGTGGTGTGCGTTTTCGCCGGTAAACGCGTTTTCGGCCGAAAACGTGTACGTTTGCACTTCCCGGCCACAGGGAAGCTGCTAGACGGGAATTCTCTGCCTGGTTCTACCCGCTGCCCGTAACGCTACGCAGGGCAAAAGCGATTCTCGTCCTCCGTGCTTGCTTTTTCTCAGAAAGAGCCGTGGTGTGCGTTTTCGCCGGAAAACGCGTTTTCGGCGAAAACGTGTACGTTTGCACTTCCCGGCCACAGGGAAGCTGCTAGCCGGGAATTCTCTGCCTGGTTCTACCCGCTGCCCGGAACGCTACGCAGGGCAAAAGCGATTCTCGTCCTCCGTGCTTGCTTTTTCTCAGAAAGAGCCGTGGTGTGCGTTTTCGCCGGAAAACGCGTTTTCGGCCGAAAACGTGTACGTTTGTACTTCCCCGCCACAGGGAAGCTGCTAGCCGGGAATTCTCTGCCTGGTTCTACCCGCTGCCCGGAACGCTACGCAGGGCAAAAGCGATTCTCGTCCTCCGTGCTTGCTTTTTCTCAGAAAGAGCCGTGGTGTGCGTTTTCGCCGGTAAACGCGTTTTCGGCCGAAAACGTGTACGTTTGCACTTCCCGGCCACAGGGAAGCTGCTAGACGGGAATTCTCTGCCTGGTTCTACCCGCTGCCCGGAACGCTACGCAGGGCAAAAGCGATTCTCGTCCTCCGTGCTTGCTTTTTCTCAGAAAGAGCCGTGGTGTGCTTTTTCGCCGGTAAACGCGTTTTCGGCCGAAAACGTGTACGTTTGCAGTTCCCGGCCACAGGGAAGCTGCTAGCCGGGAATTCTCTGCCTGGTTCTACCCGCTGCCCGGAACGCTACGCAGGGCAAAAGCGATTCTCGTCCTCCGTGCTTGCTTTTTCTCAGAAAGAGCCGTGGTGTGCGTTTTCGCCGGTAAACGCGTTTTCGGCCGAAAACGTGTACGTTTGCACTTCCCGGCCACAGGGAAGCTGCTAGCCGGGAATTCTCTGCCTGGTTCTACCCGCTGCCCGGAACACTACGCAGGGCAAAAGCGATTCTCGTCCTCCGTGCTTGCTTTTTCTCAGAAAGAGCCGTGGTGTGCGTTTTCGCCAGAAAACGCGTTTTCGGCGAAAACGTGTACGTTTGCACTTCCCGGCCACAGGGAAGCTGCTAGCCGGGAATTCTCTGCCTGGTTCTACCCGCTGCCCGGAACGCTACGCAGGGCAAAAGCGATTCTCGTCCTCCGTGCTTGCTTTTTCTCAGAAAGAGCCGTGGTGTGCGTTTTCGCAGGTAAACGCGTTTTCGGCCGAAAACGTGTACGTTTGCACTTCCCCGCCACAGGGAAGCTGCTAGCCGGGAATTCTCTGCCTGGTTCTACCCGCTGCCCGGAACGCTACGCAGGGCAAAAGCGATTCTCGTCCTCCGTGCTTGCTTTTTCTCAGAAAGAGCCGTGGTGTGCGTTTTCGCCGGAAAACGCGTTTTCGGCCGAAAACGTGTACGTTTGCACTTCCCGGCCACAGGGAAGCTGCTAGCCGGGAATTCTCTGCCTGGTTCTACCCGCTGCCCGGAACACTACGCAGGGCAAAAGCGATTCTCGTCCTCCGTGCTTGCTTTTTCTCAGAAAGAGCCGTGGTGTGCGTTTTCGCCGGTAAACGCGTTTTCGGCCGAAAACGTGTACGTTTGCACTTCCCGGCCACAGGGAAGCTGCTAGACGGGAATTCTCTGCCTGGTTCTACCCGCTGCCCGTAACGCTACGCAGGGCAAAAGCGATTCTCGTCCTCCGTGCTTGCTTTTTCTCAGAAAGAGCCATGCTGTGCTTTTTCGCCGCAAAACGCGTTTTCGGCCGAAAACGTGTACGTTTGCAGTTCCCGGCCACAGGGAAGCTGCTAGCCGGGAATTCTCTGCCTGGTTCTACCCGCTGCCCGGAACGCTACGCAGGGCAAAAGCGATTCTCGTCCTCCGTGCTTGCTTTTTCTCAGAAAGAGCCGTGGTGTGCGTTTTCGCCGGAAAACGCGTTTTCGGCCGAAAACGTGTACGTTTGCACTTCCCGACCACAGGGAAGCTGCTAGACGGGAATTCTCTGCCTGGTTCTACCCGCTGCCCGGAACACTACGCAGGGCAAAAGCGATTCTCGTCCTCCGTGCTTGCTTTTTCTCAGAAAGAGCCGTGGTGTGCGTTTTCGCTGGTAAACGCGTTTTCGGCGGAAAACGTGTACGTTTGCACTTCCCCACCACAGGGAAGCTGCTAGCCGGGAATTCTCTGCCTGGTTCTACCCGCTGCCCAGAACGCTACGCAGGGCAAAAGCGATTCTCGTCCTCCGTGCTTGCTTTTTCTCAGAAAGAGCCGTGGTGTGCGTTTTCGCCGGAAAACGCGTTTTCGGCCGAAAACGTGTACGTTTGCACTTCCCGGCCACAGGGAAGCTGCTAGCCGGGAATTCTCTGCCTGGTTCTACCCGCTGCCCGGAACGCTACGCAGGGCAAAAGCGATTCTCGTCCTCCGTGCTTGCTTTTTCTCAGAAAGAGCCGTGGTGTGCGTTTTCGCCGGAAAACGCGTTTTCGGCCGAAAACGTGTACGTTTGCACTTCCCGGCCACAGGGAAGCAGCTAGCCGGGAATTCTCTGCCTGGTTCTACCCGCTGCCCGGAACACTACGCAGGGCAAAAGCGATTCTCGTCCTCCGTGCTTGCTTTTTCTCAGAAAGAGCCGTGGTGTGCGTTTTCGCCAGAAAACGCGTTTTCGGCCGAAAACGTGTACGTTTGCACTTCCCGGCCACAGGGAAGCTGCTAGCCGGGAATTCTCTGCCTGGTTCTACCCGCTGCCCGGAACGCTACGCAGGGCAAAAGCGATTCTCGTCCTCCGTGCTTGCTTTTTCTCAGAAAGAGCCGTGGTGTGCGTTTTCGCCAGAAAACGCGTTTTCGGCCGAAAACGTGTACGTTTGCACTTCCCGGCCACAGGGAAGCTGCTAGCCGGGAATTCTCTGCCTGGTTCTACCCGCTGCCCGGAATGCTACGCAGGGCAAAAGCGATTCTCGTCCTCCGTGCTTGCTTTTTCTCAGAAAGAGCCGTGGTGTGCGTTTTCGCCGGAAAACGCGTTTTCGGCCGAAAACGTGTACGTTTGCACTTCCCCGCCACAGGGAAGCTGCTAGACGGGAATTCTCTGCCTGGTTCTACCCGCTGCCAGGAACGCTACGCAGGGCAAAAGCGATTCTCGTCCTCCGTGCTTGCTTTTTCTCAGAAAGAGCCGTGGTGTGCTTTTTCGCCGGAAAACGCGTTTTCGGCCGAAAATGTGTACGTTTGCACTTCCCGGCCGCAGGGAAGCTGCTAGCCGGCAATTCGCTGCCTATTTCTACCCGCTGCTCAGAACGCTACGCAGGGCAAAAGCGATTCTCGTCCTCCGTGCTTGCTTTTTCTCAGAAAGAGCCGCGGTGTGCGTTTTCGCCGGAAAACGCGTTTTCGGCCGAAAACGTGTACGTTTGCAATTCCCGGCCACAGGGAAGCTGCTAGCCGGGAATTCTCTGCCTGGTTCTACCCGCTGCCCGAACGCTACGCAGGGCAAAAGCGATTCTCGTCCTCCGTGCTTGCTTTTTCTCAGAAAGAGCCGTGGTGTGCGTTTTCGCCGGTAAACGCGTTTTCGGCCGAAAACGTGTACGTTTGCACTTCCCCGCCACAGGGAAGCTGCTAGCCGGGAATTCTCTGCCTGGTTCTACCCGCTGCCCGGAACGCTACGCAGGGCAAAAGCGATTCTCGTCCTCCGTGCTTGCTTTTTCTCAGAAAGAGCCGTGGTGTGCGTTTTCGCCGGAAAACGCGTTTTCGGCCGAAAACGTGTACGTTTGCACTTCCCGGCCACAGGGAAGCTGCTAGCCGGGAATTCTCTGCCTGGTTCTACCCGCTGCCCGGAACGCTACGCAGGGCAAAAGCGATTCTCGTCCTCCGTGCTTGCTTTTTCTCAGAAAGAGCCGTGGTGTGCGTTTTCGCCGGAAAACGCGTTTTCGGCCGAAAACGTGTACGTTTGCACTTCCCGGCCACAGGGAAGCTGCTAGACGGGAATTCTCTGCCTGGTTCTAAACGCTGCCCGGAACACTACGCAGGGCAAAAGCGATTCTCGTCCTCCGTGCTTGCTTTTTCTCAGAAAGAGCCGTGGTGTGCGTTTTCGCTGGTAAACGCGTTTTCGGCGGAAAACGTGTACGTTTGCACTTCCCCGCCACAGGGAAGCTGCTAGCCGGGAATTCTCTGCCTGGTTCTACCCGCTGCCCAGAACGCTACGCAGGGCAAAAGCGATTCTCGTCCTCCGTGCTTGCTTTTTCTCAGAAAGAGCCGTGGTGTGCGTTTTCGCCGGAAAACGCGTTTTCGGCCGAAAACGTGTACGTTTGCACTTCCCGGCCACAGGGAAGCTGCTAGCCGGGAATTCTCTGCCTGGTTCTACCCGCTGCCCGGAACGCTACGCAGGGCAAAAGCGATTCTCGTCCTCCGTGCTTGCTTTTTCTCAGAAAGAGCCGTGGTGTGCGTTTTCGCCGCAAAACGCGTTTTCGGCCGAAAACGTGTACGTTTGCACTTCCCGGCCACAGGGAAGCAGCTAGCCCGGAATTCTCTGCCTGGTTCTACCCGCTGCCCGGAACACTACGCAGGGCAAAAGCGATTCTCGTCCTCCGTGCTTGCTTTTTCTCAGAAAGAGCCGTGGTGTGCGTTTTCGCCAGAAAACGTGTTTTCGGCCGAAAACGTGTACGTTTGCACTTCCCGGCCACAGGGAAGCTGCTAGCCGGGAATTCTCTGCCTGGTTCTACCCGCTGCCCGGAACGCTACGCAGGGCAAAAGCGATTCTCGTCCTCCGTGCTTGCTTTTTCTCAGAAAGAGCCGTGGTGTGCGTTTTCGCCAGAAAACGCGTTTTCGGCCGAAAACGTGTACGTTTGCACTTCCCGGCCACAGGGAAGCTGCTAGCCGGGAATTCTCTGCCTGGTTCTACCCGCTGCCCGGAACGCTACGCAGGGCAAAAGCGATTCTCGTCCTCCGTGCTTGCTTTTTCTCAGAAAGAGCCGTGGTGTGCGTTTTCGCCAGAAAACGCGTTTTCGGCCGAAAACGTGTACGTTTGCACTTCCCGGCCACAGGGAAGCTGCTAGCCGGGAATTCTCTGCCTGGTTCTACCCGCTGCCCGGAACGCTACGCAGGGCAAAAGCGATTCTCGTCCTCCGTGCTTGCTTTTTCTCAGAAAGAGCCGTGGTGTGCGTTTTCGCCAGAAAACGCGTTTTCGGCCGAAAACGTGTACGTTTGCACTTCCCGGCCACAGGGAAGCTGCTAGCCGGGAATTCTCTGCCTGGTTCTACCCGCTGCCCGGAACGCTACGCAGGGCAAAAGCGATTCTCGTCCTCCGTGCTTGCTTTTTCTCAGAAAGAGCCGTGGTGTGCGTTTTCGCCGGAAAACGCGTTTTCGGCCGAAAACGTGTACGTTTGCACTTCCCCGCCACAGGGAAGCTGCTAGACGGGAATTCTCTGCCTGGTTCTACCCGCTGCCAGGAACGCTACGCAGGGCAAAAGCGATTCTCGTCCTCCGTGCTTGCTTTTTCTCAGAAAGAGCCATGGTGTGCTTTTTCGCCGGAAAACGCGTTTTCGGCCGAAAATGTGTACGTTTGCACTTCCCGGCCGCAGGGAAGCTGCTAGCCGGCAATTCGCTGCCTATTTCTACCCGCTGCTCAGAACGCTACGCAGGGCAAAAGCGATTCTCGTCCTCCGTGCTTGCTTTTTCTCAGAAAGAGCCGCGGTGTGCGTTTTCGCCGGAAAACGCGTTTTCGGCCGAAAACGTGTACGTTTGCAATTCCCGGCCACAGGGAAGCTGCTAGCCGGGAATTCTCTGCCTGGTTCTACCCGCTGCCCGAACGCTACGCAGGGCAAAAGCGATTCTCGTCCTCCGTGCTTGCTTTTTCTCAGAAAGAGCCGTGGTGTGCGTTTTCGCCGGTAAACGCGTTTTCGGCCGAAAACGTGTACGTTTGCACTTCCCCGCCACAGGGAAGCTGCTAGCCGGGAATTCTCTGCCTGGTTCTACCCGCTGCCCGGAACGCTACGCAGGGCAAAAGCGATTCTCGTCCTCCGTGCTTGCTTTTTCTCAGAAAGAGCCGTGGTGTGCGTTTTCGCCGGAAAACGCGTTTTCGGCCGAAAACGTGTACGTTTGCACTTCCCGGCCACAGGGAAGCTGCTAGCCGGGAATTCTCTGCCTGGTTCTACCCGCTGCCCGGAACGCTACGCAGGGCAAAAGCGATTCTCGTCCTCCGTGCTTGCTTTTTCTCAGAAAGAGCCGTGGTGTGCGTTTTCGCCGGAAAACGCGTTTTCGGCCGAAAACGTGTACGTTTGCACTTCCCGGCCACAGGGAAGCTGCTAGACGGGAATTCTCTGCCTGGTTCTAAACGCTGCCCGGAACACTACGCAGGGCAAAAGCGATTCTCGTCCTCCGTGCTTGCTTTTTCTCAGAAAGAGCCGTGGTGTGCGTTTTCGCTGGTAAACGCGTTTTCGGCGGAAAACGTGTACGTTTGCACTTCCCCGCCACAGGGAAGCTGCTAGCCGGGAATTCTCTGCCTGGTTCTACCCGCTGCCCAGAACGCTACGCAGGGCAAAAGCGATTCTCGTCCTCCGTGCTTGCTTTTTCTCAGAAAGAGCCGTGGTGTGCGTTTTCGCCGGAAAACGCGTTTTCGGCCGAAAACGTGTACGTTTGCACTTCCCGGCCACAGGGAAGCTGCTAGCCGGGAATTCTCTGCCTGGTTCTACCCGCTGCCCGGAACGCTACGCAGGGCAAAAGCGATTCTCGTCCTCCGTGCTTGCTTTTTCTCAGAAAGAGCCGTGGTGTGCGTTTTCGCCGGAAAACGCGTTTTCGGCCGAAAACGTGTACGTTTGCACTTCCCGGCCACAGGGAAGCAGCTAGCCGGGAATTCTCTGCCTGGTTCTACCCGCTGCCCGGAACACTACGCAGGGCAAAAGCGATTCTCGTCCTCCGTGCTTGCTTTTTCTCAGAAAGAGCCGTGGTGTGCGTTTTCGCCAGAAAACGCGTTTTCGGCCGAAAACGTGTACGTTTGCACTTCCCGGCCACAGGGAAGCTGCTAGCCGGGAATTCTCTGCCTGGTTCTACCCGCTGCCCGGAACGCTACGCAGGGCAAAAGCGATTCTCGTCCTCCGTGCTTGCTTTTTCTCAGAAAGAGCCGTGGTGTGCGTTTTCGCCAGAAAACGCGTTTTCGGCCGAAAACGTGTACGTTTGCACTTCCCGGCCACAGGGAAGCTGCTAGCCGGGAATTCTCTGCCTGGTTCTACCCGCTGCCCGGAATGCTACGCAGGGCAAAAGCGATTCTCGTCCTCCGTGCTTGCTTTTTCTCAGAAAGAGCCGTGGTGTGCGTTTTCGCCGGAAAACGCGTTTTCGGCCGAAAACGTGTACGTTTGCACTTCCCCGCCACAGGGAAGCTGCTAGACGGGAATTCTCTGCCTGGTTCTACCCGCTGCCAGGAACGCTACGCAGGGCAAAAGCGATTCTCGTCCTCCGTGCTTGCTTTTTCTCAGAAAGAGCCATGGTGTGCTTTTTCGCCGGTAAACGCGTTTTCGGCCGAAAATGTGTACGTTTGCACTTCCCGGCCGCAGGGAAGCTGCTAGCCGGCAATTCGCTGCCTATTTCTACCCGCTGCTCAGAACGCTACGCAGGGCAAAAGCGATTCTCGTCCTCCGTGCTTGCTTTTTCTCAGAAAGAGCCGCGGTGTGCGTTTTCGCCGGAAAACGCGTTTTCGGCCGAAAACGTGTACGTTTGCAATTCCCGGCCACAGGGAAGCTGCTAGCCGGGAATTCTCTGCCTGGTTCTACCCGCTGCCCGAACGCTACGCAGGGCAAAAGCGATTCTCGTCCTCCGTGCTTGCTTTTTCTCAGAAAGAGCCGTGGTGTGCGTTTTCGCCGGAAAACGCGTTTTCGGCCGAAAACGTGTACGTTTGCACTTCCCGGCCACAGGGAAGCTGCTAGCCGGGAATTCTCTGCCTGGTTCTACCCGCTGCCCGGAACGCTACGCAGGGCAAAAGCGATTCTCGTCCTCCGTGCTTGCTTTTTCTCAGAAAGAGCCGTGGTGTGCGTTTTCGCTGGTAAACGCGTTTTCGGCCGAAAACGTGTACGTTTGCACTTCCCGGCCACATGGAAGCTGCTAGCCGGGAATTCTCTGCCTGGTTCTACCCGCTGCCCGGAACGCTACGCAGGGCAAAAGCGATTCTCGTCCTCCGTGCTTGCTTTTTCTCAGAAAGAGCCGTGGTGTGCGTTTTCGCCGGAAAACGCGTTTTCGGCCGAAAACGTGTACGTTTGCACTTCCCGGCCACAGGGAAGCTGCTAGCCGGGAATTCTCTGCCTGGTTCTACCCGCTGCCCGGAACGCTACGCAGGGCAAAAGCGATTCTCGTCCTCCGTGCTTGCTTTTTCTCAGAAAGGGCCGTTGTGTGAGTTTTCGCCGGAAAACGCGTTTTCGGCCGAAAACGTGTACGTTTGCACTTCCCCGCCACAGGGAAGCTGCTAGCCGGGAATTCTCTGCCTGGTTCTACCCGCTGCCCGGAACGCTACGCAGGGCAAAAGCGATTCTCGTCCTCCGTGCTTGCTTTTTCTCAGAAAGAGCCGTGGTGTGCGTTTTCGCGGGAAAACGCGTTTTCGGCCGAAAACGTGTACGTTTGCACTTCCCGGCCACAGGGAAGCTGCTAGCCGGGAATTCTCTGCCTGGTTCTACCCGTTGCCCGGAACGCTACGCAGGGCAAAAGCGATTCTCGTCCTCCGTGCTTGCTTTTTCTCAGAAAGAGCCGTGGTGTGCGTTTTCGCCGGAAAACGCGTTTTCGGCCGAAAACGTGTACGTTTGCACTTCCCGGCCACAGGGAAGCTGCTAGCCGGGAATTCTCTGCCTGGTTCTACCCGCTGCCCGGAACGCTACGCAGGGCAAAAGCGATTCTCGTCCTCCGTGCTTGCTTTTTCTCAGAAAGAGCCGTGGTGTGCGTTTTCGCCGGAAAACGCGTTTTCGGCCGAAAACGTGTACGTTTGCACTTCCCCGCCACAGGGAAGCTGCTAGCCGGGAATTCTCTGCCTGGTTCTACCCGCTGCCCGGAACGCTACGCAGGGCAAAAGCGATTCTCGTCCTCCGTGCTTGCTTTTTCTCAGAAAGAGCCGTGGTGTGCGTTTTCGCCGCAAAACGTGTTTTCGGCCGAAAACGTGTACGTTTGCACTTCCCCGCCACAGGGAAGCTGCTAGCCGGGAATTCTCTGCCTGGTTCTACCCGCTGCCCGGAACGCTACGCAGGGCAAAAGCGATTCTCGTCCTCCGTGCTTGCTTTTTCTCAGAAAGAGCCGTGGTGTGCGTTTTCGCCGGAAAACGCGTTTTCGGCCGAAAACGTGTACGTTTGCACTTCCCGGCCACAGGGAAGCTGCTAGCCGGGAATTCTCTGCCTGGTTCTACCCGCTGCCCGGAACGCTACGCAGGGCAAAAGCGATTCTCGTCCTCCGTGCTTGCTTTTTCTCAGAAAGAGCCGTGGTGTGCGTTTTCGCCGGAAAACGCGTTTTCGGCCGAAAACGTTTACGTTTGCACTTCCCGGCCACAGGGAAGCTGCTAGCCGGGAATTCTCTGCCTGGTTCTACCCGCTGCCCGGAACGCTACGCAGGGCAAAAGCGATTCTCGTCCTCCGTGCTTGCTTTTTCTCAGAAAGAGCCGTGGTGTGCGTTTTCGCCGGAAAACACGTTTTCGGCCGAAAACGTGTACGTTTGCACTTCCCGGCCACAGGGAAGCTGCTAGCCGGGAATTCTCTGCCTGGTTCTACCCGTTGCCCGGAACGCTACGCAGGGCAAAAGCGATTCTCGTCCTCCGTGCTTGCTTTTTCTCAGAAAGAGCCGTGGTGTTGGTTTTCGCCGCAAAACGTGTTTTCGGCGAAAACGTGTACGTTTGCACTCCCCGGCCACAGGGAAGATGCTAGCCGGGAATTCTCTGCCTGGTTCTACCCGCTGCCCGGAACGCTACGCAGGGCAAAAGCGATTCTCGTCCTCCGTGCTTGCTTTTTCTCAGAAAGAGCCGTGGTGTGCGTTTTCGCCGGAAAACGCGTTTTCGGCCGAAAACGTGTACGTTTGCACTTCCCCGCCACAGGGAAGCTGCTAGACGGGAATTCTCTGCCTGGTTCTACCCGCTGCCCGGAACGCTACGCAGGGCAAAAGCGATTCTCGTCCTCCGTGCTTGCTTTTTCTCAGAAAGAGCCGTGGTGTGCGTTTTCGCCGGAAAACGCGTTTTCGGCCGAAAACGTGTACGTTTGCACTTCCCCGCCACAGGGAAGCTGCTAGCCGGGAATTCTCTGCCTGGTTCTACCCGCTGCCCGGAACGCTACGCAGGGCAAAAGCGATTCTCGTCCTCCGTGCTTGCTTTTTCTCAGAAAGAGCCGTGGTGTGCGTTTTCGCGGGAAAACGCGTTTTCGGCCGAAAACGTGTACGTTTGCACTTCCCCGCCACAAGGAAGCTGCTAGCCGGGAATTCTCTGCCTGGTTCTACCCGCTGCCCGGAACGCTACGCAGGGCAAAAGCGATTCTCGTCCTCCGTGCTTGCTTTTTCTCAGAAAGAGCCATGGTGTGCTTTTTCGCTGGAAAACGCGTTTTCGGCCGAAAACGTGTACGTTTGCACTTCCCCGCCACAGGGAAGCTGCTAGCCGGGAATTCTCTGCCTGGTTCTACCCGCTGCCCGGAACGCTACGCAGGGCAAAAGCGATTCTCGTCCTCCGTGCTTGCTTTTTCTCAGAAAGAGCCGTGGTGTGCGTTTTCGCCGGAAAACGCGTTTTCGGCCGAAAACGTTTACGTTTGCACTTGCCGGCCACAGGGAAGCTGCTAGCCGGGAATTCTCTGCCTGGTTCTACCCGCTGCCCGGAACGCTACGCAGGGCAAAAGCGATTCTCGTCCTCCGTGCTTGCTTTTTCTCAGAAAGAGCCGTGGTGTGCGTTTTCGCCGGAAAACGCGTTTTCGGCCGAAAACGTGTACGTTTGCACTTCCCGGCCACAGGGAAGCTGCTAGCCGGGAATTCTCTGCCTGGTTCTACCCGCTGCCCGGAACGCTACGCAGGGCAAAAGCGATTCTCGTCCTCCGTGCTTGCTTTTTCTCAGAAAGAGCCGTGGTGTGCGTTTTCGCCGGAAAACGCGTTTTCGGCCGAAAACGTGTACGTTTGCACTTCCCCGCCACAGGGAAGCTGCTAGCCGGGAATTCTCTGCCTGGTTCTACCCGCTGCCCGGAACGCTACGCAGGGCAAAAGCGATTCTCGTCCTCCGTGCTTGCTTTTTCTCAGAAAGACCCGTGGTGTGCGTTTTCGCCGCAAAACGCGTTCTCGGCCGAAAACGTGTACGTTTGCACTTCCCCGTCACAGGGAGCTGCTAGCCGGGAATTCTCTGCCTGGTTCTACCCGCTGCCCGGAACGCTACGCAGGGCAAAAGCGATTCTCGTCCTCCGTGACTGCTTTTTCTCAGAAAGAGCCGTGGTGTTGGTTTTCGCCGCAAAACGTGTTTTCGGCGAAAACGTGTACGTTTGCACTCCCCGGCCACATGGAAGCTGCTAGCCGGGAATTCTCTGCCTGGTTCTACCCGCTGCCCGGAACGCTACGCAGGGCAAAAGCGATTCTCGTCCTCCGTGCTTGCTTTTTCTCAGAAAGAGCCGTGGTGTGCGTTTTCGCCGGAAAACGCGTTTTCGGCCGAAAACGTGTACGTTTGCACTTCCCCGCCACAGGGAAGCTGCTAGACGGGAATTCTCTGCCTGGTTCTACCCGCTGCCCGGAACGCTACGCAGGGCAAAAGCGATTCTCGTCCTCCGTGCTTGCTTTTTCTCAGAAAGAGCCGTGGTGTGCGTTTTCGCCGGAAAACGCGTTTTCGGCCGAAAACGTGTACGTTTGCACTTCCCCGCCACAGGGAAGCTGCTAGCCGGGAATTCTCTGCCTGGTTCTACCCGCTGCCCGGAACGCTACGCAGGGCAAAAGCGATTCTCGTCCTCCGTGCTTGCTTTTTCTCAGAAAGAGCCGTGGTGTGCGTTTTCGCGGGAAAACGCGTTTTCGGCCGAAAACGTGTACGTTTGCACTTCCCCGCCACAAGGAAGCTGCTAGCCGGGAATTCTCTGCCTGGTTCTACCCGCTGCCCGGAACGCTACGCAGGGCAAAAGCGATTCTCGTCCTCCGTGCTTGCTTTTTCTCAGAAAGAGCCATGGTGTGCTTTTTCGCTGGAAAACGCGTTTTCGGCCGAAAACGTGTACGTTTGCACTTCCCCGCCACAGGGAAGCTGCTAGCCGGGAATTCTCTGCCTGGTTCTACCCGCTGCCCGGAACGCTACGCAGGGCAAAAGCGATTCTCGTCCTCCGTGCTTGCTTTTTCTCAGAAAGAGCCGTGGTGTGCGTTTTCGCCGGAAAACGCGTTTTCGGCCGAAAACGTTTACGTTTGCACTTGCCGGCCACAGGGAAGCTGCTAGCCGGGAATTCTCTGCCTGGTTCTACCCGCTGCCCGGAACGCTACGCAGGGCAAAAGCGATTCTCGTCCTCCGTGCTTGCTTTTTCTCAGAAAGAGCCGTGGTGTGCGTTTTCGCCGGAAAACGCGTTTTCGGCCGAAAACGTGTACGTTTGCACTTCCCGGCCACAGGGAAGCTGCTAGCCGGGAATTCTCTGCCTGGTTCTACCCGCTGCCCGGAACGCTACGCAGGGCAAAAGCGATTCTCGTCCTCCGTGCTTGCTTTTTCTCAGAAAGAGCCGTGGTGTGCGTTTTCGCCGGAAAACGCGTTTTCGGCCGAAAACGTGTACGTTTGCACTTCCCCGCCACAGGGAAGCTGCTAGCCGGGAATTCTCTGCCTGGTTCTACCCGCTGCCCGGAACGCTACGCAGGGCAAAAGCGATTCTCGTCCTCCGTGCTTGCTTTTTCTCAGAAAGACCCGTGGTGTGCGTTTTCGCCGCAAAACGCGTTTTCGGCCGAAAACGTGTACGTTTGCACTTCCCCGTCACAGGGAGCTGCTAGCCGGGAATTCTCTGCCTGGTTCTACCCGCTGCCCGGAACGCTACGCAGGGCAAAAGCGATTCTCGTCCTCCGTGACTGCTTTTTCTCAGAAAGAGCCGTGGTGTGCGTTTTCGCCGGTAAACGCGTTTTCGGCCGAAAACGTGTACGTTTGCACTTCCCGGCCACAGGGAAGCTGCTAGACGGGAATTCTCTGCCTGGTTCTACCCGCTGCCCGGAACGCTACGCAGGGCAAAAGCGATTCTCGTCCTCCGTGCTTGCTTTTTCTCAGAAAGAGCCGTGGTGTGCGTTTTCGCCGGAAAACGCGTTTTCGGCGAAAACGTGTACGTTTGCATTTCCCCGCCACAGGGAAGCTGCTAGCCGGGAATTCTCTGCCTGGTTCTACCCGCTGCCCGGAACGCTACGCAGGGCAAAAGCGATTCTCGTCCTCCGTGCTTGCTTTTTCTCAGAAAGAGCCGTGGTTTGCGTTTTCGCCGGAAAACGCGTTTTCGGCCGAAAACGTTTACGTTTGCACTTCCCGGCCACAGGGAAGCTGCTAGACGGGAATTCTCTGCCTGGTTCTACCCGCTGCCCGGAACGCTACGCAGGGCAAAAGCGATTCTCGTCCTCCGTGCTTGCTTTTTCTCAGAAAGAGCCGTGGTGTGCGTTTTCGCGGGAAAACGCGTTTTCGGCCGAAAACGTGTACGTTTGCACTTCCCGGCCACAGGGAAGCTGCTAGCCGGGAATTCTCTGCCTGGTTCTACCCGCTGCCCGGAACGCTACGCAGGGCAAAAGCGATTCTCGTCCTCCGTGACTGCTTTTTCTCAGAAAGAGCCGTGGTGTGCGTTTTCGCGGGAAAACGCGTTTTCGGCCGAAAACGTGTACGTTTGCACTTCCCGGCCACAGGGAAGCTGCTAGCCGGGAATTCTCTGCCTGGTTCTACCCGCTGCCCGGAACGCTACGCAGGGCAAAAGCGATTCTCGTCCTCTGTGCTTGCTTTTTCTCAGAAAGAGCCGTGGTGTGCGTTTTCGCCGGAAAACGCGTTTTCGGCCGAAAACGTGTACGTTTGCACTTCCCGGCCACATGGAAGCTGCTAGCCGGGAATTCTCTGCCTGGTTCTACCCGCTGCCCGGAACGCTACGCAGGGCAAAAGCGATTCTCGTCCTCCGTGCTTGCTTTTTCTCAGAAAGAGCCGTGGTGTGCGTTTTCGCCGGAAAACGCGTTTTCGGCCGAAAACGTGTACGTTTGCACTTCCCGGCCACAGGGAAGCTGCTAGCCGGGAATTCTCTGCCTGGTTCTACCCGCTGCACGGAACACTACGCAGGGCAAAAGCGATTCTCGACCTCCGTGCTTGCTTTTTCTCAGAAAGAGCCGTGGTGTGCGTTTTCGCCAGAAAACGCGTTTTCGGCCGAAAACGTGTACGTTTGCACTTCCCCGCCACAGGGAAGCTGCTAGACGGGAATTCTCTGCCTGGTTCTACCCGCTGCCCGGAACGCTACGCAGGGCAAAAGCGATTCTCGTCCTCCGTGCTTGCTTTTTCTCAGAAAGAGCCGTGGTGTGCGTTTTCGCCAGAAAACGCGTTTTCGGCCGAAGACGTGTACGTTTGCACTTCCCGGCCACAGGGAAGCTGCTAGCCGGGAATTCTCTGCCTGGTTCTACCCGCTGCCCGGAACGCTACGCAGGGCAAAAGCGATTCTCGTCCTCCGTGCTTGCTTTTTCTCAGAAAGAGCCGTGGTGTGCGTTTTCGCCGGAAAACGCGTTTTCGGCCGAAAACGTGTACGTTTGCACTTCCCCGCCACAGGGAAGCTGCTAGCCGGGAATTCTCTCCCTGGTTCTACCCGCTGCCCGGAACGCTACGCAGGGCAAAAGCGATTCTCGTCCTCCGTGCTTGCTTTTTCTCAGAAAGAGCCGTGGTGTGCGTTTTCGCCGGTAAACGCGTTTTCGGCCGAAAACGTGTACGTTTGCACTTCCCCGCCACAGGGAAGCTGCTAGCCGGGAATTCTCTGCCTGGTTCTACCCGCTGCCCGGAACGCTACGCAGGGCAAAAGCGATTCTCGTCCTCCGTGCTTGCTTTTTCTCAGAAAGAGCCGTGGTGTGCGTTTTCGCCGCAAAACGCGTTTTCGGCCGAAAACGTGTACGTTTGCACTTCCCCGTCACAGGGAAGCTGCTAGCCGGGAATTCTCTGCCTGGTTCTACCCGGTGCCCGGAACGCTACGCAGGGCAAAAGCGATTCTCGTCCTCCGTGCTTGCTTTTTCTCAGAAAGAGCCGTGGTGTGCGTTTTCGCCGCAAAACGCGTTTTCGGCCGAAAACGTGTACGTTTGCACTTCCCCGTCACAGGGAAGCTGCTAGCCGGGAATTCTCTGCCTGGTTCTACCCGCTGCCCGGAACGCTACGCAGGGCAAAAGCGATTCTCGTCCTCCGTGCTTGCTTTTTCTCAGAAAGAGCCGTGGTGTGCGTTTTCGCCGGTAAACGCGTTTTCGGCCGAAAACGTGTACGTTTGCACTTCCCGGCCACAGGGAAGCTGCTAGACGGGAATTCTCTGCCTGGTTCTACCCGCTGCCCGGAACGCTACGCAGGGCAAAAGCGATTCTCGTCCTCCGTGCTTGCTTTTTCTCAGAAAGTGCCGTGGTGTGCGTTTTCGCCGGAAAACGCGTTTTCGGCGAAAACGTGTACGTTTGCACTTCCCGGCCACAGGGAAGCTGCTAGCCGGGAATTCTCTGCCTGGTTCTACCCGCTGCCCGGAACGCTACGCAGGGCAAAAGCGATTCTCGTCCTCCGTGCTTGCTTTTTCTCAGAAAGAGCCGTGGTGTGCGTTTTCGCCAGAAAACGCGTTTTCGGCCGAAAACGTGTACGTTTGCACTTCCCCGCCACAGGGAAGCTGCTAGCCGGGAATTCTCTGCCTGGTTCTACCCGCTGCCCGGAACGCTACGCAGGGCAAAAGCGATTCTCGTCCTCCGTGCTTGCTTTTTCTCAGAAAGAGCCGTGGTGTGCGTTTTCGCCGGAAAACGCGTTTTCGGCCGAAAACGTGTACGTTTGCACTTCCCGGCCACAGGGAAGCTGCTAGCCGGGAATTCTCTGCCTGGTTCTACCCGCTGCCCGGAACGCTACGCAGGGCAAAAGCGATTCTCGTCCTCCGTGCTTGCTTTTTCTCAGAAAGAGCCGTGGTGTGCGTTTTCGCCGGAAAACGCGTTTTCGGCCGAAAACGTTTACGTTTGCACTTCCCGGCCACAGGGAAACTGCTAGACGGGAATTCTCTGCCTGGTTCTACCCGCTGCCCGGAACGCTACGCAGGGCAAAAGCGATTCTCGTCCTCCGTGCTTGCTTTTTCTCAGAAAGAGCCGTGGTGTGCGTTTTCACCGGAAAACGCGTTTTCGGCGAAAACGTGTACGTTTGCACTTCCCGGCCACAGGGAAGCTGCTAGCCGGGAATTCTCTGCCTGGTTCTACCCGCTGCCCGGAACGCTACGCAGGGCAAAAGCGATTCTCGTCCTCCGTGCTTGCTTTTTCTCAGAAAGAGCCGTGGTGTGCGTTTTCACCATAAAACGCGTTTTCGGCGAAAACGTGTACGTTTGCACTTCCCCGCCACAGGGAAGCTGCTACCCGGGAATTCTCTGCCTGGTTCTACCCGCTGCCCGGAACGCTACGCAGGGCAAAAGCGATTCTCGTCCTCCGTGCTTGCTTTTTCTCAGAAAGAGCCGTGGTGTGCGTTTTCGCCGGAAAACGCGTTTTCGGCCGAAAACGTGTACGTTTGCACTCCCCGGCCACAGGGAAGCTGCTAGCAGGGAATTCTCTGCCTGGTTCTACCCGCTGCCCGGAACGCTACGCAGGGCAAAAGCGATTCTCGTCCTCCGTGCTTGCTTTTTCTCAGAAAGAGCCGTGGTGTGCGTTTTCGCCGGAAAACGCATTTTCGGCCGAAAACGTGTACGTTTGCACTTCCCGGCCACAGGGAAGCTGCTAGCCGGGAATTCTCTGCCTGGTTCTACCCGCTGCCCGGAACGCTACGCAGGGCAAAAGCGATTCTCGTCCTCCGTGCTTGCTTTTTCTCAGAAAGAGCCGTGGTGTGCGTTTTCGCGGGAAAACGAGTTTTCGGCCGAAAACGTGTACGTTTGCACTTCCCGGCCACAGGGAAGCTGCTAGCCGGGAATTCTCTGCCTGGTTCTACCCGCTGCCCGGAACGCTACGCAGGGCAAAAGCGATTCTCGTCCTCCGTGCTTGCTTTTTCTCAGAAAGAGCCGTGGTGTGCGTTTTCGCCGGAAAACGCGTTTTCGGCCGAAAACGTGTACGTTTGCACTCCCCGGCCACAGGGAAGCTGCTAGCAGGGAATTCTCTGCCTGGTTCTACCCGCTGCCCGGAACGCTACGCAGGGCAAAAGCGATTCTCGTCCTCCGTGCTTGCTTTTTCTCAGAAAGAGCCGTGGTGTGCGTTTTCGCCGGAAAACGCATTTTCGGCCGAAAACGTGTACGTTTGCACTTCCCGGCCACAGGGAAGCTGCTAGCCGGGAATTCTCTGCCTGGTTCTACCCGCTGCCCGGAACGCTACGCAGGGCAAAAGCGATTCTCGTCCTCCGTGCTTGCTTTTTCTCAGAAAGAGCCGTGGTGTGCGTTTTCGCCAGAAAACGTGTTTTCGGCCGAAAACGTGTACGTTTGCAGTTCCCGGCCACAGGGAAGCTGCTAGCCGGGAATTCTCTGCCTGGTTCTACCCGCTGCCCGGAACGCTACGCAGGGCAAAAGCGATTCTCGTCCTCCGTGCTTGCTTTTTCTCAGAAAGAGCCGTGGTGTGCGTTTTCGCCGGTAAACGCGTTTTCGGCCGAAAACGTGTACGTTTGCACTTCCCGGCCACAGGGAAGCTGCTAGACGGGAATTCTCTGCCTGTTTCTACCCTCTGCCCGTAACGCTACGCAGGGCAAAAGCGATTCTCGTCCTCCGTGCTTGCTTTTTCTCAGAAAGAGCCGTGGTGTGCGTTTTCGCCGGAAAACGCGTTTTCGGCGAAAACGTGTACGTTTGCACTTCCCGGCCACAGGGAAGCTGCTAGCCGGGAATTCTCTGCCTGGTTCTACCCGCTGCCCGGAACGCTACGCAGGGCAAAAGCGATTCTCGTCCTCCGTGCTTGCTTTTTCTCAGAAAGAGCCGTGGTGTGCGTTTTCGCCGGAAAACGCGTTTTCGGCCGAAAACGTGTACGTTTGCACTTCCCGGCCACAGGGAAGCTGCTAGACGGGAATTCTCTGCCTGGTTCTACCCGCTGCCCGGAACGCTACGCAGGGCAAAAGCGATTCTCGTCCTCCGTGCTTGCTTTTTCTCAGAAAGAGCCGTGGTGTGCGTTTTCGCCGGTAAACGCGTTTTCGGCCGAAAACGTGTACGTTTGCACTTCCCGGCCACAGGGAAGCTGCTAGACGGGAATTCTCTGCCTGGTTCTACCTGCTGCCCGGAACACTACGCAGGGCAAAAGCGATTCTCGTCCTCCGTGCTTGCTTTTTCTCAGAAAGAGCCGTGGTGTGCGTTTTCGCCGGAAAACGCGTTTTCGGCGAAAACGTGTACGTTTGCACTTCCCGGCCACAGGGAAGCTGCTAGACGGGAATTCTCTGCCTGGTTCTACCCGCTGCCCGGAACGCTACGCAGGGCAAAAGCGATTCTCGTCCTCCGTGCTTGCTTTTTCTCAGAAAGAGCCGTGGTGTGCGTTTTCGCAGGTAAACGCGTTTTCGGCCGAAAACGTGTACGTTTGCACTTCCCCGCCACAGGGAAGCTGCTAGCCGGGAATTCTCTGCCTGGTTCTACCCGCTGCCCGGAACGCTACGCAGGGCAAAAGCGATTCTCGTCCTCCGTGCTTGCTTTTTCTCAGAAAGAGCCGTGGTGTGCGTTTTCGCCGGAAAACGCGTTTTCGGCCGAAAACGTGTACGTTTGCACTTCCCGGCCACAGGGAAGCTGCTAGCCGGGAATTCTCTGCCTGGTTCTACCCGCTGCCCGGAACACTACGCAGGGCAAAAGCGATTCTCGTCCTCCGTGCTTGCTTTTTCTCAGAATGAGCCGTGGTGTGCGTTTTCGCCAGAAAACGTGTTTTCGGCCGAAAACGTGTACGTTTGCACTTCCCCGCCACAGGGAAGCTGCTAGCCGGGAATTCTCTGCCTGGTTCTACCCGCTGCCCGGAACGCTACGCAGGGCAAAAGCGATTCTCGTCCTCCGTGCTTGCTTTTTCTCAGAAAGAGCCGTGGTGTGCGTTTTCGCCGGTAAACGCGTTTTCGGCCGAAAACGTGTACGTTTGCACTTCCCGGCCACAGGGAAGCTGCTAGACGGGAATTCTCTGCCTGGTTCTACCCGCTGCCCGTAACGCTACGCAGGGCAAAAGCGATTCTCGTCCTCCGTGCTTGCTTTTTCTCAGAAAGAGCCGTGGTGTGCGTTTTCGCCGGAAAACGCGTTTTCGGCGAAAACGTGTACGTTTGCACTTCCCGGCCACAGGGAAGCTGCTAGCCGGGAATTCTCTGCCTGGTTCTACCCGCTGCCCGGAACACTACGCAGGGCAAAATCGATTCTCGTCCTCCGTGCTTGCTTTTTCTCAGAAAGAGCCATGGTGTGCTTTTTCGCCGGTAAACGCGTTTTCGGCCGAAAACGTGTACGTTTGCACTTCCCGGCCACAGGGAAGCTGCTAGACGGGAATTCTCTGCCTGGTTCTACCCGCTGCCCGTAACGCTACGCAGGGCAAAAGCGATTCTCGTCCTCCGTGCTTGCTTTTTCTCAGAAAGAGCCGTGGTGTGCGTTTTCGCCGGAAAACGCGTTTTCGGCCGAAAACGTGTACGTTTGCACTTCCCGGCCACAGGGAAACTGCTAGACGGGAATTCTCTGCCTGGTTCTACCCGCTGCCCGGAACGCTACGCAGGGCAAAAGCGATTCTCGTCCTCCGTGCTTGCTTTTTCTCAGAAAGAGCCGTGGTGTACGTTTTCGCCGGAAAACGCGTTTTCGGCCGAAAACGTGTACGTTTGCACTCCCCGGCCACAGGGAAGCTGCTAGACGGGAATTCTCTGCCTGGTTCTACCCGCTGCCCGGAACGCTACGCAGGGCAAAAGCGATTCTCGTCCTCCGTGCTTGCTTTTTCTCAGAAAGAGCCGTGGTGTGCGTTTTCGCCGGAAAACGCATTTTCGGCCGAAAACGTGTACGTTTGCACTTCCCGGCCACAGGGAAGCTGCTAGCCGGGAATTCTCTGCCTGGTTCTACCCGCTGCCCGGAACGCTACGCAGGGCAAAAGCGATTCTCGTCCTCCGTGCTTGCTTTTTCTCAGAAAGAGCCGTGGTGTGCGTTTTCGCCGGAAAACGAGTTTTCGGCCGAAAACGTGTACGTTTGCACTTCCCGGCCACAGGGAAGCTGCTAGCCGGGAATTCTCTGCCTGGTTCTACCCGCTGCCCGGAACGCTACGCAGGGCAAAAGCGATTCTCGTCCTCCGTGCTTGCTTTTTCTCAGAAAGAGCCGTGGTGTGCGTTTTCGCTGGAAAACGCGTTTTCGGCCGAAAACGTGTACGTTTGCACTCCCCGGCCACAGGGAAGCTGCTAGCCGGGAATTCTCTGCCTGGTTCTACCCGCTGCCCGGAACGCTACGCAGGGCAAAAGCGATTCTCGTCCTCCGTGCTTGCTTTTTCTCAGAAAGAGCCGTGGTGTGCGTTTTCGCCAGAAAACGTGTTTTCGGCCGAAAACGTGTACGTTTGCACTTCCCCGCCACAGGGAAGCTGCTAGCCGGGAATTCTCTGCCTGGTTCTACCCGCTGCCCGGAACGCTACGCAGGGCAAAAGCGATTCTCGTCCTCCGTGCTTGCTTTTTCTCAGAAAGAGCCGTGGTGTGCGTTTTCGCCGGTAAACGCGTTTTCGGCCGAAAACGTGTACGTTTGCACTTCCCGGCCACAGGGAAGCTGCTAGACGGGAATTCTCTGCCTGTTTCTACCCGCTGCCCGTAACGCTACGCAGGGCAAAAGCGATTCTCGTCCTCCGTGCTTGCTTTTTCTCAGAAAGAGCCGTGGTGTGCGTTTTCGCCGGAAAACGCGTTTTCGGCGAAAACGTGTACGTTTGCACTTCCCGGCCACAGGGAAGCTGCTAGCCGGGAATTCTCTGCCTGGTTCTACCCGCTGCCCGGAACGCTACGCAGGGCAAAAGCGATTCTCGTCCTCCGTGCTTGCTTTTTCTCAGAAAGAGCCGTGGTGTGCGTTTTCGCCGGAAAACGCGTTTTCGGCCGAAAACGTGTACGTTTGCACTTCCCCGCCACAGGGAAGCTGCTAGCCGGGAATTCTCTGCCTGGTTCTACCCGCTGCCCGGAACGCTACGCAGGGCAAAAGCGATTCTCGTCCTCCGTGCTTGCTTTTTCTCAGAAAGAGCCGTGGTGTGCGTTTTCGCCGGAAAACGCGTTTTCGGCGAAAACGTGTACGTTTGCACTTCCCGGCCACAGGGAAGCTGCTAGCCGGGAATTCTCTGCCTGGTTCTACCCGCTGCCCGGAACACTACGCAGGGCAAAATCGATTCTCGTCCTCCGTGCTTGCTTTTTCTCAGAAAGAGCCATGGTGTGCTTTTTCGCCGGTAAACGCGTTTTCGGCCGAAAACGTGTACGTTTGCACTTCCCGGCCACAGGGAAGCTGCAAGCCGGGAATTCTCTGCCTGGTTCTACCCGCTGCCCGTAACGCTACGCAGGGCAAAAGCGATTCTCGTCCTCCGTGCTTGCTTTTTCTCAGAAAGAGCCGTGGTGTGCGTTTTCGCCGGAAAACGCGTTTTCGGCCGAAAACGTGTACGTTTGCACTTCCCGGCCACAGGGAAACTGCTAGACGGGAATTCTCTGCCTGGTTCTACCCGCTGCCCGGAACGCTACGCAGGGCAAAAGCGATTCTCGTCCTCCGTGCTTGCTTTTTCTCAGAAAGAGCCGTGGTGTGCGTTTTCGCCGGAAAACGCGTTTTCGGCCGAAAACGTGTACGTTTGCACTCCCCGGCCACAGGGAAGCTGCTAGCAGGGAATTCTCTGCCTGGTTCTACCCGCTGCCCGGAACGCTACGCAGGGCAAAAGCGATTCTCGTCCTCCGTGCTTGCTTTTTCTCAGAAAGAGCCGTGGTGTGCGTTTTCGCCGGAAAACGCATTTTCGGCCGAAAACGTGTACGTTTGCACTTCCCGGCCACAGGGAAGCTGCTAGCCGGGAATTCTCTGCCTGGTTCTACCCGCTGCCCGGAACGCTACGCAGGGCAAAAGCGATTCTCGTCCTCCGTGCTTGCTTTTTCTCAGAAAGAGCCGTGGTGTGCGTTTTCGCCGGTAAACGCGTTTTCGGCCGAAAACGTGTACGTTTGCACTTCCCGGCCACAGGGAAGCTGCTAGACGGGAATTCTCTGCCTGTTTCTACCCGCTGCCCGTAACGCTACGCAGGGCAAAAGCGATTCTCGTCCTCCGTGCTTGCTTTTTCTCAGAAAGAGCCGTGGTGTGCGTTTTCGCCGGAAAACGCGTTTTCGGCGAAAACGTGTACGTTTGCACTTCCCGGCCACAGGGAAGCTGCTAGCCGGGAATTCTCTGCCTGGTTCTACCCGCTGCCCGGAACGCTACGCAGGGCAAAAGCGATTCTCGTCCTCCGTGCTTGCTTTTTCTCAGAAAGAGCCGTGGTGTGCGTTTTCGCCGGAAAACGCGTTTTCGGCCGAAAACGTGTACGTTTGCACTTCCCGGCCACAGGGAAGCTGCTAGACGGGAATTCTCTGCCTGGTTCTACCCGCTGCCCGGAACGCTACGCAGGGCAAAAGCGATTCTCGTCCTCCGTGCTTGCTTTTTCTCAGAAAGAGCCGTGGTGTGCGTTTTCGCCGGTAAACGCGTTTTCGGCCGAAAACGTGTACGTTTGCACTTCCCGGCCACAGGGAAGCTGCTAGACGGGAATTCTCTGCCTGGTTCTACCTGCTGCCCGCAACACTACGCAGGGCAAAAGCGATTCTCGTCCTCCGTGCTTGCTTTTTCTCAGAAAGAGCCGTGGTGTGCGTTTTCGCCGGAAAACGCGTTTTCGGCGAAAACGTGTACGTTTGCACTTCCCGGCCACAGGGAAGCTGCTAGACGGGAATTCTCTGCCTGGTTCTACCCGCTGCCCGGAACGCTACGCAGGGCAAAAGCGATTCTCGTCCTCCGTGCTTGCTTTTTCTCAGAAAGAGCCGTGGTGTGCGTTTTCGCAGGTAAACGCGTTTTCGGCCGAAAACGTGTACGTTTGCACTTCCCCGCCACAGGGAAGCTGCTAGCCGGGAATTCTCTGCCTGGTTCTACCCGCTGCCCGGAACGCTACGCAGGGCAAAAGCGATTCTCGTCCTCCGTGCTTGCTTTTTCTCAGAAAGAGCCGTGGTGTGCGTTTTCGCCGGAAAACGCGTTTTCGGCCGAAAACGTGTACGTTTGCACTTCCCGGCCACAGGGAAGCTGCTAGCCGGGAATTCTCTGCCTGGTTCTACCCGCTGCCCGGAACACTACGCAGGGCAAAAGCGATTCTCGTCCTCCGTGCTTGCTTTTTCTCAGAATGAGCCGTGGTGTGCGTTTTCGCCAGAAAACGTGTTTTCGGCCGAAAACGTGTACGTTTGCACTTCCCCGCCACAGGGAAGCTGCTAGCCGGGAATTCTCTGCCTGGTTCTACCCGCTGCCCGGAACGCTACGCAGGGCAAAAGCGATTCTCGTCCTCCGTGCTTGCTTTTTCTCAGAAAGAGCCGTGGTGTGCGTTTTCGCCGGTAAACGCGTTTTCGGCCGAAAACGTGTACGTTTGCACTTCCCGGCCACAGGGAAGCTGCTAGACGGGAATTCTCTGCCTGGTTCTACCCGCTGCCCGTAACGCTACGCAGGGCAAAAGCGATTCTCGTCCTCCGTGCTTGCTTTTTCTCAGAAAGAGCCGTGGTGTGCGTTTTCGCCGGAAAACGCGTTTTCGGCGAAAACGTGTACGTTTGCACTTCCCGGCCACAGGGAAGCTGCTAGCCGGGAATTCTCTGCCTGGTTCTACCCGCTGCCCGGAACACTACGCAGGGCAAAATCGATTCTCGTCCTCCGTGCTTGCTTTTTCTCAGAAAGAGCCATGGTGTGCTTTTTCGCCGGTAAACGCGTTTTCGGCCGAAAACGTGTACGTTTGCACTTCCCGGCCACAGGGAAGCTGCTAGACGGGAATTCTCTGCCTGGTTCTACCCGCTGCCCGTAACGCTACGCAGGGCAAAAGCGATTCTCGTCCTCCGTGCTTGCTTTTTCTCAGAAAGAGCCGTGGTGTGCGTTTTCGCCGGAAAACGCATTTTCGGCCGAAAACGTGTACGTTTGCACTTCCCGGCCACAGGGAAGCTGCTAGCCGGGAATTCTCTGCCTGGTTCTACCCGCTGCCCGGAACGCTACGCAGGGCAAAAGCGATTCTCGTCCTCCGTGCTTGCTTTTTCTCAGAAAGAGCCGTGGTGTGCGTTTTCGCCGGAAAACGAGTTTTCGGCCGAAAACGTGTACGTTTGCACTTCCCGGCCACAGGGAAGCTGCTAGCCGGGAATTCTCTGCCTGGTTCTACCCGCTGCCCGGAACGCTACGCAGGGCAAAAGCGATTCTCGTCCTCCGTGCTTGCTTTTTCTCAGAAAGAGCCGTGGTGTGCGTTTTCGCTGGAAAACGCGTTTTCGGCCGAAAACGTGTACGTTTGCACTCCCCGGCCACAGGGAAGCTGCTAGCAGGGAATTCTCTGCCTGGTTCTACCCGCTGCCCGGAACGCTACGCAGGGCAAAAGCGATTCTCGTCCTCCGTGCTTGCTTTTTCTCAGAAAGAGCCGTGGTGTGCGTTTTCGCCGGTAAACGCGTTTTCGGCCGAAAACGTGTACGTTTGCACTTCCCGGCCACAGGGAAGCTGCTAGACGGGAATTCTCTGCCTGGTTCTACCCGCTGCCCGGAACACTACGCAGGGCAAAAGCGATTCTCGTCCTCCGTGCTTGCTTTTTCTCAGAAAGAGCCGTGGTGTGCGTTTTCGCCAGAAAACGCGTTTTCGGCGAAAACGTGTACGTTTGCACTTCCCGGCCACAGGGAAGCTGCTAGCCGGGAATTCTCTGCCTGGTTCTACCCGCTGCCCGGAACGCTACGCAGGGCAAAAGCGATTCTCGTCCTCCGTGCTTGCTTTTTCTCAGAAAGAGCCGTGGTGTGCGTTTTCGCAGGTAAACGCGTTTTCGGCCGAAAACGTGTACGTTTGCACTTCCCCGCCACAGGGAAGCTGCTAGCCGGGAATTCTCTGCCTGGTTCTACCCGCTGCCCGGAACGCTACGCAGGGCAAAAGCGATTCTCGTCCTCCGTGCTTGCTTTTTCTCAGAAAGAGCCGTGGTGTGCGTTTTCGCCGGAAAACGCGTTTTCGGCCGAAAACGTGTACGTTTGCACTTCCCGGCCACAGGGAAGCTGCTAGCCGGGAATTCTCTGCCTGGTTCTACCCGCTGCCCGGAACACTACGCAGGGCAAAAGCGATTCTCGTCCTCCGTGCTTGCTTTTTCTCAGAATGAGCCGTGGTGTGCGTTTTCGCCAGAAAACGTGTTTTCGGCCGAAAACGTGTACGTTTGCACTTCCCGGCCACAGGGAAGCTGCTAGCCGGGAATTCTCTGCCTGGTTCTACCCGCTGCCCGGAACGCTACGCAGGGCAAAAGCGATTCTCGTCCTCCGTGCTTGCTTTTTCTCAGAAAGAGCCGTGGTGTGCGTTTTCGCCGGAAAACGCGTTTTCGGCCGAAAACGTGTACGTTTGCACTTCCCGGCCACAGGGAAGCTGCTAGCCGGGAATTCTCTGCCTGGTTCTACCCGCTGCCCGGAACACTACGCAGGGCAAAAGCGATTCTCGTCCTCCGTGCTTGCTTTTTCTCAGAATGAGCCGTGGTGTGCGTTTTCGCCAGAAAACGTGTTTTCGGCCGAAAACGTGTACGTTTGCACTTCCCCGCCACAGGGAAGCTGCTAGCCGGGAATTCTCTGCCTGGTTCTACCCGCTGCCCGGAACGCTACGCAGGGCAAAAGCGATTCTCGTCCTCCGTGCTTGCTTTTTCTCAGAAAGAGCCGTGGTGTGCGTTTTCGCCGGTAAACGCGTTTTCGGCCGAAAACGTGTACGTTTGCACTTCCCGGCCACAGGGAAGCTGCTAGCCGGGAATTCTCTGCCTGGTTCTACCCGCTGCCCGGAACGCTACGCAGGGCAAAAGCGATTCTCGTCCTCCGTGCTTGCTTTTTCTCAGAAAGAGCCGTGGTGTGCGTTTTCGCCGGTAAACGCGTTTTCGGCCGAAAACGTGTACGTTTGCACTTCCCGGCCACAGGGAAGCTGCTAGACGGGAATTCTCTGCCTGGTTCTACCCGCTGCCCGGAACACTACGCAGGGCAAAAGCGATTCTCGTCCTCCGTGCTTGCTTTTTCTCAGAAAGAGCCGTGGTGTGCGTTTTCGCCAGAAAACGCGTTTTCGGCGAAAACGTGTACGTTTGCACTTCCCGGCCACAGGGAAGCTGCTAGCCGGGAATTCTCTGCCTGGTTCTACCCGCTGCCCGGAACGCTACGCAGGGCAAAAGCGATTCTCGTCCTCCGTGCTTGCTTTTTCTCAGAAAGAGCCGTGGTGTGCGTTTTCGCAGGTAAACGCGTTTTCGGCCGAAAACGTGTACGTTTGCACTTCCCCGCCACAGGGAAGCTGCTAGCCGGGAATTCTCTGCCTGGTTCTACCCGCTGCCCGGAACGCTACGCAGGGCAAAAGCGATTCTCGTCCTCCGTGCTTGCTTTTTCTCAGAAAGAGCCGTGGTGTGCGTTTTCGCCGGAAAACGCGTTTTCGGCCGAAAACGTGTACGTTTGCACTTCCCGGCCACAGGGAAGCTGCTAGCCGGGAATTCTCTGCCTGGTTCTACCCGCTGCCCGGAACACTACGCAGGGCAAAAGCGATTCTCGTCCTCCGTGCTTGCTTTTTCTCAGAATGAGCCGTGGTGTGTGTTTTCGCCAGAAAACGTGTTTTCGGCCGAAAACGTGTACGTTTGCACTTCCCCGCCACAGGGAAGCTGCTAGCCGGGAATTCTCTGCCTGGTTCTACCCGCTGCCCGGAACGCTATGCAGGGCAAAAGCGATTCTCGTCCTCCGTGCTTGCTTTTTCTCAGAAAGAGCCGTGGTGTGCGTTTTCGCCGGTAAACGCGTTTTCGGCCGAAAACGTGTACGTTTGCACTTCCCGGCCACAGGGAAGCTGCTAGACGGGAATTCTCTGCCTGGTTCTACCCGCTGCCCGTAACGCTACGCAGGGCAAAAGCGATTCTCGTCCTCCGTGCTTGCTTTTTCTCAGAAAGAGCCGTGGTGTGCGTTTTCGCCAGAAAAAGCGTTTTCGGCGAAAACGTGTACGTTTGCACTTCCCGGCCACAGGGAAGCTGCTAGCCGGGAATTCTCTGCCTGGTTCTACCCGCTGCCCGGAACACTACGCAGGGCAAAATCGATTCTCGCCCTCCGTGCTTGCTTTTTCTCAGAAAGAGCCTTGGTGTGCTTTTTCGCCGCAAAACGCGTTTTCGGCCGAAAACGTGTACGTTTGCACTTCCCGGCCACAGGGAAGCTGCTAGCCGGGAATTCTCTGCCTGGTTCTACCCGCTGCCCGGAACGCTACGCAGGGCAAAAGCGATTCTCGTCCTCCGTGCTTGCTTTTTCTCAGAAAGAGCCGTGGTGTGCGTTTTCGCAGGTAAACGCGTTTTCGGCCGAAAACGTGTACGTTTGCACTTCCCGGCCACAGGGAAGCTGCTAGACGGGAATTCTCTGCCTGGTTCTACCTGCTGCCCGGAACACTACGCAGGGCAAAAGCGATTCTCGTCCTCCGTGCTTGCTTTTTCTCAGAAAGAGCCGTGGTGTGCGTTTTCGCCAGAAAACGCGTTTTCGGCGAAAACGTGTACGTTTGCACTTCCCCGCCACAGGGAAGCTGCTAGACGGGAATTCTGTGCCTGATTCTACCCGCTGCCCGGAACGCTACGCAGGGCAAAAGCGATTCTCGTCCTCCGTGCTTGCTTTTTCTCAGAAAGAGCCGTGGTGTGCGTTTTCGCAGGTAAACGCGTTTTCGGCCGAAAACGTGTACGTTTGCACTTCCCCGCCACAGGGAAGCTGCTAGCCGGGAATTCTCTGCCTGGTTCTACCCGCTGCCCGGAACGCTACGCAGGGCAAAAGCGATTCTCGTCCTCCGTGCTTGCTTTTTCTCAGAAAGAGCCGTGGTGTGCGTTTTCGCCGGAAAACGCGTTTTCGGCCGAAAACGTGTACGTTTGCACTTCCCGGCCACAGGGAAGCTGCTAGCCGGGAATACTCTGCCTGGTTCTACCCGCTGCCCGGAACGCTACGCAGGGCAAAAGCGATTCTCGTCCTCCGTGCTTGCTTTTTCTCAGAAAGAGCCGTGGTGTGCGTTTTCGCAGGTAAACGCGTTTTCGGCCGAAAACGTGTACGTTTGCACTTCCCGGCCACAGGGAAGCTGCTAGACGGGAATTCTCTGCCTGGTTCTACCCGCTGCCCGTAACGCTACGCAGGGCAAAAGCGATTCTCGTCCTCCGTGCTTGCTTTTTCTCAGAAAGAGCCGTGGTGTGCGTTTTCGCCGCAAAACGCGTTTTCGGCCGAAAACGTGTACGTTTGCAGTTCCCGGCCACAGGGAAGCTGCTAGCCGGGAATTCTCTGCCTGGTTCTACCCGCTGCCCGGAACGCTACGCAGGGCAAAAGCGATTCTCGTCCTCCGTGCTTGCTTTTTCTCAGAAAGAGCCGTGGTGTGCGTTTTCCGCCGGTAAACGCGTTTTCGGCCGAAAACGTGTACGTTTGCACTTCCCGGCCACAGGGAAGCTGCTAGCCGGGAATTCTCTGCCTGGTTCTACCCGCTGCCCGGAACACTGCGCAGGGCAAAAGCGATTCTCGTCCTCCGTGCTTGCTTTTTCTCAGAAAGAGCCGTGGTGTGCGTTTTCGCCGGAAAACGCGTTTTCGGCCGAAAACGTGTACGTTTGCACTTCCCGGCCACAGGGAAGCTGCTAGCCGGGAATTCTCTGCCTGGTTCTACCCGCTGCCCGGAACGCTACGCAGGGCAAAAGCGATTCTCGTCCTCCGTGCTTGCTTTTTCTCAGAAAGAGCCGTGGTGTGCGTTTTCGCAGGTAAACGCGTTTTCGTCCGAAAACGTGTACGTTTGCACTTCCCGGCCACAGGGAAGCTGCTAGCCGGGAATTCTCTGCCTGGTTCTACCCGCTGCCCGGAACGCTACGCAGGGCAAAAGCGATTCTCGTCCTCCGTGCTTGCTTTTTCTCAGAAAGAGCCGTGGTGTGCGTTTTCGCCGGAAAACGCGTTTTCGGCCGAAAACGTGTACGTTTGCACTTCCCGGCCACAGGGAAGCTGCTAGCCGGGAATTCTCTGCCTGGTTCTACCCGCTGCCCGGAACACTACGCAGGGCAAAAGCGATTCTCGTCCTCCGTGCTTGCTTTTTCTCAGAAAGAGCCGTGGTGTGCGTTTTCGCCGGTAAACGCGTTTTCGGCCGAAAACGTGTACGTTTGCAATTCCCGGCCACAGGGAAGCTGCTAGACGGGAATTCTCTGCCTGGTTCTACCCGCTGCCCGTAACGCTACGCAGGGCAAAAGCGATTCTCGTCCTCCGTGCTTGCTTTTTCTCAGAAAGAGCCATGGTGTGCTTTTTCGCCGCAAAACGCGTTTTCGGCCGAAAACGTGTACGTTTGCAGTTCCCGGCCACAGGGAAGCTGCTAGCCGGGAATTCTCTGCCTGGTTCTACCCGCTGCCCGGAACGCTACGCAGGGCAAAAGCGATTCTCGTCCTCCGTGCTTGCTTTTTCTCAGAAAGAGCCGTGGTGTGCGTTTTCGCCGGAAAACGCGTTTTCGGCCGAAAACGTGTACGTTTGCACTTCCCGGCCACAGGGAATCTGCTAGACGGGAATTCTCTGCCTGGTTCTACCCGCTGCCCGGAACACTACGCAGGGCAAAAGCGATTCTCGTCCTCCGTGCTTGCTTTTTCTCAGAAAGAGCCGTGGTGTGCGTTTTCGCTGGTAAACGCGTTTTCGGCCGAAAACGTGTACGTTTGCACTTCCCCACCACAGGGAAGCTGCTAGCCGGGAATTCTCTGCCTGGTTCTACCCGCTGCCCAGAACGCTACGCAGGGCAAAAGCGATTCTCGTCCTCCGTGCTTGCTTTTTCTCAGAAAGAGCCGTGGTGTGCGTTTTCGCCGGAAAACGCGTTTTCGGCCGAAAACGTGTACGTTTGCACTTCCCGGCCACAGGGAAGCTGCTAGCCGGGAATTCTCTGCCTGGTTCTACCCGCTGCCCGGAACGCTACGCAGGGCAAAAGCGATTCTCGTCCTCCGTGCTTGCTTTTTCTCAGAAAGAGCCGTGGTGTGCGTTTTCGCCGGAAAACGCGTTTTCGGCCGAAAACGTGTACGTTTGCACTTCCGGCCGCAGGGAAGCTGCTAGCCGGGAATTCTCTGCCTGGTTCTACCCGCTGCCCGGAACGCTACGCAGGGCAAAAGCGATTCTCGTCCTCCGTGCTTGCTTTTTCTCAGAAAGAGCCGTGGTGTGCGTTTTCGCCGGAAAACGCGTTTTCGGCCGAAAACTTGTACGTTTGCACTTCCCGGCCACAGGGAAGCTGCTAGACGGGAATTCTCTGCCTGGTTCTACCCGCTGCCCGGAACGCTACGCAGGGCAAAAGCGATTCTCGTCCTCCGTGCTTGCTTTTTCTCAGAAAGAGCCGTGGTGTGCGTTTTCGCCGGAAAACGCGTTTTCGGCGAAAACGTGTACGTTTGCACTTCCCGGCCACAGGGAAGCTGCTAGCCGGGAATTCTCTGCCTGGTTCTACCCGCTGCCCGGAACACTACGCAGGGCAAAAGCGATTCTCGTCCTCCGTGCTTGCTTTTTCTCAGAAAGAGCCGTGGTGTGCATTTTCGCCGGAAAACGCGTTTTCGGCCGAAAACGTGTACGTTTGCACTTCCCCGCCACAGGGAAGCTGCTAGCCGGGAATTCTCTGCCTGGTTCTACCCGCTGCCCGGAACACTACGCAGGGCAAAAGCGATTCTCGTCCTCCGTGCTTGCTTTTTCTCAGAAAGAGCCGTGGTGTGCATTTTCGCCGGAAAACGCGTTTTCGGCCGAAAACGTGTACGTTTGCACTTCCCCGCCACAGGGAAGCTGCTAGCCGGGAATTCTCTGCCTGGTTCTACCCGCTGCCCGGAACGCTACGCATGGCAAAAGCGATTCTCGTCCTCCGTGCTTGCTTTTTCTCAGAAAGAGCCATGGTGTGCTTTTTCGCCGGAAAACGCGTTTTCGGCCGAAAACGTTTACGTTTGCACTTCCCGGCCGCAGGGAAGCTGCTAGCCGGCAATTCGCTGCCTATTTCTACCCGCTGCTCAGAACGCTACGCAGGGCAAAAGCGATTCTCGTACTCCGTGCTTGCTTTTTCTCAGAAAGAGCCGCGGTGTGCGTTTTCGCCGGAAAACGCGTTTTCGGCCGAAAACGTGTACGTTTGCAATTCCCGGCCACAGGGAAGCTGCTAGCCGGGAATTCTCTGCCTGGTTCTACCCGCTGCCCGAACGCTACGCAGGGCAAAAGCGATTCTCGTCCTCGGTGCTTGCTTTTTCTCAGAAAGAGCCGTGGTGTGCGTTTTCGCCGGTAAACGCGTTTTCGGCCGAAAACGTGTACGTTTGCACTTCCCGGCCACAGGGAAGCTGCTAGACGGGAATTCTCTGCCTGGTTCTACCCGCTGCCCGGAACGCTACGCAGGGCAAAAGCGATTCTCGTCCTCCGTGCTTGCTTTTTCTCAGAAAGAGCCGTGGTGTGCGTTTTCGCTGGTAAACGCGTTTTCGGCCGAAAACGTGTACGTTTGCACTTCCCCGCCACAGGGAAGCTGCTAGCCGGGAATTCTCTGCCTGGTTCTACCCGCTGCCCGGAACGCTACGCAGGGCAAAAGCGATTCTCGTCCTCCGTGCTTGCTTTTTCTCAGAAAGAGCCGTGGTGTGCGTTTTCGCCGGAAAACGCGTTTTCGGCCGAAAACGTGTACGTTTGCACTTCCCGGCCACAGGGAAGCTGCTAGCCGGGAATTCTCTGCCTGGTTCTACCCGCTGCCCGGAACGCTACGCAGGGCAAAAGCGATTCTCGTCCTCCGTGCTTGCTTTTTCTCAGAAAGAGCCGTGGTGTGAGTTTTCGCCGGAAAACGCGTTTTCGGCCGAAAACGTTTACGTTTGCACTTCCCGGCCGCAGGGAAGCTGCTAGCCTGGAATTCTCTGCCTGGTTCTACCCGCTGCCCGGAACGCTACGCAGGGCAAAAGCGATTCTCGTCCTCCGTGCTTGCTTTTTCTCAGAAAGAGCCGTGGTGTGCGTTTTCGCCGCAAAACGTGTTTTCGGCGAAAACGTGTACGTTTGCACTCCCCAGCCACAGGGAAGCTGCTAGCCGGGAATTCTCTGCCTGGTTCTACCCGCTGCCCGGAACGCTACGCAGGGCAAAAGCGATTCTCGTCCTCCGTGCTTGCTTTTTCTCAGAAAGAGCCGTGGTGTGCGTTTTCGCCGGAAAACGCGTTTTCGGCCGAAAACGTGTACGTTTGCACTTCCCGGCCACAGGGAAGCTGCTAGCCGGGAATTCTCTGCCTGGTTCTACCCGCTGCCCGGAACGCTACGCAGGGCAAAAGCGATTCTCGTCCTCCGTGCTTGCTTTTTCTCAGAAAGGGCCATGGTGTGCTTTTTCGCCGGAAAACGCGTTTTCGGCCGAAAACGTGTACGTTTGCACTTCCCCGCCACAGGGAAGCTGCTAGACGGGAATTCTCTGCCTGGTTCTACCCGCTGCCCGGAACGCTACGCAGGGCAAAAGCGATTCTCGTCCTCCGTGCTTGCTTTTTCTCGGAAAGAGCCGTGGTGTGTGTTTTCGCCGGAAAACGCGTTTTCGGCCGAAAACGTGTACGTTTGCACTTCCCGGCCGCAGCGAAGCTGCTAGCCGGGAATTCTCTGCCTGGTTCTACCCGCTGCCCGGAACGCTACGCAGGGCAAAAGCGATTCTCGTCCTCCGTGCTTGCTTTTTCTCAGAAAGAGCCGTGGTGTGCGTTTTCACCGGAAAACGCGTTTCCGGCCGAAAACGTGTACGTTTGCACTTCCCGGCCACAGGGAAGCTGCTAGCCGGGAATTCTCTGCCTGGTTCTACCCGCTGCCCGGAACGCTACGCAGGGCAAAAGCGATTCTCGTCCTCCGTGCTTGCTTTTTCTCAGAAAGAGCCGTGGTGTGCGTTTTCGCCGGAAAACGCGTTTTCGGCCGAAAATGTGTACGTTTGCACTTCCCGGCCACAGGGAAGCTGCTAGCCGGGAATTCTCTGCCTGGTTCTACCCGCTGCCCGGAACGCTACGCAGGGCAAAAGCGATTCTCGTCCTCCGTGCTTGCTTTTTCTCAGAAAGAGCCGTGGTGTGCGTTTTCGCCGGAAAACGCGTTTTCGGCCGAAAACGTGTACGTTTGCACTTCCCCGCCACAGGGAAGCTGCTAGACGGGAATTCTCTGCCTGGTTCTACCCGCTGCCCGGAACGCTACGCAGGGCGAAAGCGATTCTCGTCCTCCGTGCTTGCTTTTTCTCAGAAAGAGCCGTGGTGTGCGTTTTCGCCGGAAAACGAGTTTTCGGCCGAAAACGTGTACGTTTGCACTTCCCGGCCACAGGGAAGCTGCTAGCCGGGAATTCTCTGCCTGGTTCTACCCGCTGCCCGGAACGCTACGCAGGGCAAAAGCGGTTCTCGTCCTCCGTGCTTGCTTTTTCTCAGAAAGAGCCGTGGTGTTGGTTTTCGCCGCAAAACGTGTTTTCGGCGAAAACGTGTACGTTTGCACTCCCCGGCCACAGGGAAGCTGCTAGCCGGGAATTCTCTGCCTGGTTCTACCCGCTGCCCGGAACGCTACGCAGGGCAAAAGCGATTCTCGTCCTCCGTGCTTGCTTTTTCTCAGAAAGAGCCGTGGTGTGCGTTTTCGCCGCAAAACGCGTTTTCGGCCGAAAACGTGTACGTTTGCACTTCCCCGCCACAGGGAAGCTGCTAGACGGGAATTCTCTGCCTGGTTCTACCCGCTGCCCGGAACGCTACGCAGGGCAAAAGCGATTCTCGTCCTCCGTGCTTGCTTTTTCTCAGAAAGAGCCGTGGTGTGCGTTTTCGCCGGAAAACGCGTTTTCGGCCGAAAACGTGTACGTTTGCACTTCCCCGCCACAGGGAAGCTGATAGCCGGGAATGCTCTGCCTGGTTCTACCCGCTGCCCGGAACGCTACGCAGGGCAAAAGCGGTTCTCGTCCTCCGTGCTTGCTTTTTCTCAGAAAGAGCCGTGGTGTGCGTTTTCGCCGGAAAACGCGTTTTCGGCCGAAAACGTGTACGTTTGCACTTCCCCGCCACAGGGAAGCTGCTAGCCGGGAATTCTCTGCCTGGTTCTACCCGCTGCCCGGAACGCTACGCAGGGCAAAAGCGGTTCTCGTCCTCCGTGCTTGCTTTTTCTCAGAAAGAGCCGTGGTGTGCGTTTTCGCCGGAAAACGCGTTTTCGGCCGAAAACGTGTACGTTTGCACTTCCCGGCCACAGGGAAGCTGCTAGACGGGAATTCTCTGCCTGGTTCTACCCGCTGCCCGGAACGCTACGCAGGGCAAAAGCGATTCTCGTCCTCCGTGCTTGCTTTTTCTCAGAAAGAGCCGTGGTGTGCGTTTTCGCCGGAAAACGCGTTTTCGGCGAAAAAGTGTACGTTTGCACTTCCCGGCCACAGGGAAGCTGCTAGCCGGGAATTCTCTGCCTGGTTCTACCCGCTGCACGGAACGCTACGCAGGGCAAAAGCGATTCTCGTCCTCCGTGCTTGCTTTTTCTCAGAAAGAGCCGTGGTGTGCGTTTTCGCCGGTAAACGCGTTTTCGGCCGAAAACGTGTACGTTTGCACTTCCCGGCCACAGGGAAGCTGCTAGCCGGGAATTCTCTGCCTGGTTCTACCCGCTGCCCGGAACGCTACGCAGGGCAAAAGCGATTCTCGTCCTCCGTGCTTGCTTTTTCTCAGAAAGAGCCGTGGTGTGCGTTTTCGCCGCAAAACGTGTTTTCGGCGAAAACGTGTACGTTTGCACTCCCCGGCCACAGGGAAGCTGCTAGCCGGGAATTCTCTGCCTGGTTCTACCCGCTGCCCGGAACGCTACGCAGGGCAAAAGCGATTCTCGTCCTCCGTGCTTGCTTTTTCTCAGAAAGAGCCGTGGTGTGCGTTTTCGCCGGAAAACGCGTTTTCGGCCGAAAACGTGTACGTTTGCACTTCCCCGCCACAGGGAAGCTGCTAGCCGGGAATTCTCTGCCTGGTTCTACCCGCTGCCCGGAACGTTACGCAGGGCAAAAGCGATTCTCGTCCTCCGTGCTTGCTTTTTCTCAGAAAGAGCCGTGGTGTGCGTTTTCGCCGGAAAACGCGTTTTCGGCCGAAAACGTGTACGTTTGCACTTCCCCGCCACAGGGAAGCTGCTAGCCGGGAATTCTCTGCCTGGTTCTACCCGCTGCCCGGAACGCTACGCAGGGCAAAAGCGATTCTCGTCCTCCGTGCTTGCTTTTTCTCAGAAAGAGCCGTGGTGTGCGTTTTCGCCGGAAAACGCGTTTTCGGCCGAAAACGTGTACGTTTGCACTTCCCGGCCACAGGGAAGCTGCTAGCCGGGAATTCTCTGCCTGGTTCTACCCGCTGCCCGGAACGCTACGCAGGGCAAAAGCGATTCTCGTCCTCCGTGCTTGCTTTTTCTCAGAAAGAGCCGTGGTGTGCGTTTTCGCCGGAAAACGCGTTTTCGGCCGAAAACGTTTACGTTTGCACTTCCCGGCCACAGGGAAACTGCTAGACGGGAATTCTCTGCCTGGTTCTACCCGCTGCCCGGAACGCTACGCAGGGCAAAAGCGATTCTCGTCCTCCGTGCTTGCTTTTTCTCAGAAAGAGCCGTGGTGTGCGTTTTCGCCGCAAAACGTGTTTTCGGCGAAAACGTGTACGTTTGCACTTCCCGGCCACAGGGAAGCTGCTAGCCGGGAATTCTCTGCCTGGTTCTACCCGCTGCCCGGAACGCTACGCAGGGCAAAAGCGATTCTCGTCCTCCGTGCTTGCTTTTTCTCAGAAAGAGCCGTGGTGTGCGTTTTCGCGGGAAAACGCGTTTTCGGCCGAAAACGTGTACGTTTGCACTTCCCGGCCACAGGGCAGCTGCTAGCCGGGAATTCTCTGCCTGGTTCTACCCGCTGCCCGGAACGCTACGCAGGGCAAAAGCGATTCTCGTCCTCCGTGCTTGCTTTTTCTCAGAAAGAGCCGTGGTGTGCGTTTTCGCCGGAAAACGCCTTTTCGGCCGAAAACGTGTACGTTTGCATTTCCCGGCCACAGGGAAGCTGCTAGCCGGGAATTCTCTGCCTGGTTCTACCCGCTGCCCGGAACGCTACGCAGGGCAAAAGCGATTCTCGTCCTCTGTGCTTGCTTTTTCTCAGAAAGAGCCGTGGTGTGCGTTTTCGCCGGAAAACGCGTTTTCGGCCGAAAACGTGTACGTTTGCACTCCCCGGCCACAGGGAAGCTGCTAGCCGGGAATTCTCTGCCTGGTTCTACCCGCTGCCCGGAACGCTACGCAGGGCAAAAGCGATTCTCGTCCTCCGTGCTTGCTTTTTCTCAGAAAGAGCCGTGGTGTGCGTTTTCGCCGGAAAACGCGTTTTCGGCCGAAAACGTGTACGTTTGCACTTCCCGGCCACAGGGAAGCTGCTAGCCGGGAATTCTCTGCCTGGTTCTACCCGCTGCCCGGAACGCTACGCAGGGCAAAAGCGATTCTCGTCCTCCGTGCTTGCTTTTTCTCAGAAAGAGCCGTGGTGTGCGTTTTCGCCGGAAAACGCGTTTTCGGCGAAAACGTGTACGTTTGCACTTCCCGGCCACAGGGAAGCTGCTAGCCGGGAATTCTCTGCCTGGTGCTACCCGCTGCCCGGAACACTACGCAGGGCAAAAGCGATTCTCGTCCTCCGTGCTTGCTTTTTCTCAGAAAGAGCCGTGGTGTGCGTTTTCGCCGGAAAACGCGTTTTCGGCCGAAAACGTGTACGTTTGCACTTCCCCGCCACAGGGAAGCTGCTAGCCGGGAATTCTCTGCCTGGTTCTACCCGCTGCCCGGAACGCTACGCAGGGCAAAAGCGATTCTCGTCCTCCGTGCTTGCTTTTTCTCAGAAAGAGCCGTGGTGTGCGTTTTCGCCGGAAAACGACTTTTCGGCGAAAACGTGTACGTTTGCACTTCCCGGCCACAGGGAAGCTGCTAGCCGGGAATTCTCTGCCTGGTTCTACCCGCTGCCCGGAACGCTACGCAGGGCAAAAGCGATTCTCGTCCTCCGTGCTTGCTTTTTCTCAGAAAGAGCCGTGGTGTGCGTTTTCGCCGGTAAAAGCGTTTTCGGCCGTAAACGTGTACGTTTGCACTTCCCCGCCACAGGGAAGCTGCTAGCCGGGAATTCTCTGCCTGGTTCTACCCGCTGCCCGGAACGCTACGCAGGGCAAAAGCGATTCTCGTCCTCCGTGCTTGCTTTTTCTCAGAAAGAGCCGTGGTGTGCGTTTTTGCCGCAAAACGCGTTTTCGGCCGAAAACGTGTACGTTTGCACTTCCCCGTCACAGGGAAGCTGCTAGCCGGGAATTCTCTGCCTGGTTCTACCCGCTGCCCGGAACGCTACGCAGGGCAAAAGCGATTCTCGTCCTCCGTGCTTGCTTTTTCTCAGAAAGAGCCGTGGTGTGCGTTTTCGCCGGAAAACGCGTTTTCGGCCGAAAACGTTTACGTTTGCACTTCCCGGCCACAGGGAAACTGCTAGACGGGAATTCTCTGCCTGGTTCTACCCGCTGCCCGGAACGCTACGCAGGGCAAAAGCGATTCTCGTCCTCCGTGCTTGCTTTTTCTCAGAAAGAGCCGTGGTGTGCGTTTTCGCCGCAAAACGTGTTTTCGGCGAAAACGTGTACGTTTGCACTTCCCGGCCACAGGGAAGCTGCTAGCCGGGAATTCTCTGCCTGGTTCTACCCGCTGCCCGGAACGCTACGCAGGGCAAAAGCGATTCTCGTCCTCCGTGCTTGCTTTTTCTCAGAAAGAGCCGTGGTGTGCGTTTTCGCCGGAAAACGCCTTTTCGGCCGAAAACGTGTACGTTTGCACTCCCCGGCCACAGGGAAGCTGCTAGCCGGGAATTCTCTGCCTGGTTCTACCCGCTGCCCGGAACGCTACGCAGGGCAAAAGCGATTCTCGTCCTCCGTGCTTGCTTTTTCTCAGAAAGAGCCGTGGTGTGCGTTTTCGCCGGAAAACGCCTTTTCGGCCGAAAACGTGTACGTTTGCATTTCCCGGCCACAGGGAAGCTGCTAGCCGGGAATTCTCTGCCTGGTTCTACCCGCTGCCCGGAACGCTACGCAGGGCAAAAGCGATTCTCGTCCTCTGTGCTTGCTTTTTCTCAGAAAGAGCCGTGGTGTGCGTTTTCGCCGGTAAACGCGTTTTCGGCCGAAAACGTGTACGTTTGCACTTCCCGGCCACAGGGAAGCTGCTAGCCGGGAATTCTCTGCCTGGTTCTACCCGCTGCCCGGAACGCTACGCAGGGCAAAAGCGATTCTCGTCCTCCGTGCTTGCTTTTTCTCAGAAAGAGCCGTGGTGTGCGTTTTCGCCGGAAAACGCGTTTTCGGCGAAAACGTGTACGTTTGCACTTCCCGGCCACAGGGAAGCTGCTAGCCGGGAATTCTCTGCCTGGTTCTACCCGCTGCCCGGAACGCTACGCAGGGCAAAAGCGATTCTCGTCCTCCGTGCTTGCTTTTTCTCAGAAAGAGCCGTGCTGTGCGTTTTCGCCAGAAAACGCGTTTTCGGCCGAAAACGTGTACGTTTGCACTTCCCCGCCACAAGGAAGCTGCTAGCCGGGAATTCTCTGCCTGGTTCTACCCGCTGCCCGGAACGCTACGCAGGGCAAAAGCGATTCTCGTCCTCCGTGCTTGCTTTTTCTCAGAAAGAGCCGTGGTGTGCGTTTTCGCCAGAAAACGCGTTTTCGGCCGAAAACGTGTACGTTTGCACTTCCCGGCCACAGGGAAGCTGCTAGCCGGGAATTCTCTGCCTGGTTCTACCCGCTGCCCGGAACGCTACGCAGGGCAAAAGCGATTCTCGTCCTCCGTGCTTGCTTTTTCTCAGAAAGAGCCGTGGTGTGCGTTTTCGCCGGAAAACGCGTTTTCGGCCGAAAACGTGTACGTTTGCACTTCCCCGCCACAGGGAAGCTGCTAGCCGGGAATTCTCTGCCTGGTTCTACCCGCTGCCCGGAACGCTACGGAGGGCAAAAGCGATTCTCGTCCTCCGTGCTTGCTTTTTCTCAGAAAGAGCCGTGGTGTGCGTTTTCGCGGGAAAACGCGTTTTCGGCCGAAAACGTGTACGTTTGCACTTCCCGGCCACAGGGAAGCTGCTAGCCGGGAATTCTCTGCCTGGTTCTACCCGCTGCCCGGAACGCTACGCAGGGCAAAAGCGATTCTCGTCCTCCGTGCTTGCTTTTTCTCAGAAAGAGCCGTGGTGTGCGTTTTCGCCGGAAAACGCGTTTTCGGCGAAAACGTGTACGTTTGCACTTCCCGGCCACAGGGAAGCTGCTAGCCGGGAATTCTCTGCCTGGTTCTACCCGCTGCCCGGAACACTACGCAGGGCAAAAGCGATTCTCGTCCTCCGTGCTTGCTTTTTCTCAGAAAGAGCCGTGGTGTGCTTTTTCTCCGGAAAACGCGTTTTCGGCCGAAAACGTGTACGTTTGCATTTCCCGGCCACAGGGAAGCTGCTAGCCGGGAATTCTCTGCCTGGTTCTACCCGCTGCCCGGAACGCTACGCAGGGCAAAAGCGATTCTCGTCCTCCGTGCTTGCTTTTTCTCAGAAAGAGCAGTGGTGTGCGTTTTCGCCGGAAAACGCGTTTTCGGCGAAAACGTGTACGTTTGCACTTCCCGGCCACAGGGAAGCTGCTAGACGGGAATTCTCTGCCTGGTTCTACCCGCTGCCCGGAACGCTACGCAGGGCAAAAGCGATTCTCGTCCTCCGTGCTTGCTTTTTCTCAGAAAGAGCCGTGGTGTGCGTTTTCGCCGGAAAACGCGTTTTCGGCCGAAAACGTGTACGTTTGCACTTCCGGGCCACAGGGAAGCTGCTAGCCGGGAATTCTCTGCCTGGTTCTACCCGCTGCCCGGAACGCTACGCAGGGCAAAAGCGATTCTCGTCCTCCGTGCTTGCTTTTTCTCAGAAAGAGCCGTGGTGTGCGTTTTCGCCGGAAAACGCGTTTTCGGCCGAAAACGTTTACGTTTGCACTTCCCGGCCACAGGGAAACTGCTAGACGGGAATTCTCTGCCTGGTTCTACCCGCTGCCCGGAACGCTACGCAGGGCAAAAGCGATTCTCGTCCTCCGTGCTTGCTTTTTCTCAGAAAGAGCCGTGGTGTGCGTTTTCGCCGCAAAACGTGTTTTCGGCGAAAACGTGTACGTTTGCACTTCCCGGCCACAGGGAAGCTGCTAGCCGGGAATTCTCTGCCTGGTTCTACCCGCTGCCCGGAACGCTACGCAGGGCAAAAGCGATTCTCGTCCTCCGTGCTTGCTTTTTCTCAGAAAGAGCCGTGGTGTGCGTTTTCGCGGGAAAACGCGTTTTCGGCCGAAAACGTGTACGTTTGCACTTCCCGGCCACAGGGCAGCTGCTAGCCGGGAATTCTCTGCCTGGTTCTACCCGCTGCCCGGAACGCTACGCAGGGCAAAAGCGATTCTCGTCCTCCGTGCTTGCTTTTTCTCAGAAAGAGCCGTGGTGTGCGTTTTCGCCGGAAAACGCGTTTTCGGCCGAAAACGTGTACGTTTGCACTCCCCGGCCACAGGGAAGCTGCTAGCCGGGAATTCTCTGCCTGGTTCTACCCGCTGCCCGGAACGCTACGCAGGGCAAAAGCGATTCTCGTCCTCCGTGCTTGCTTTTTCTCAGAAAGAGCCGTGGTGTGCGTTTTCGCCGGAAAACGCCTTTTCGGCCGAAAACGTGTACGTTTGCATTTCCCGGCCACAGGGAAGCTGCTAGCCGGGAATTCTCTGCCTGGTTCTACCCGCTGCCCGGAACGCTACGCAGGGCAAAAGCGATTCTCGTCCTCTGTGCTTGCTTTTTCTCAGAAAGAGCCGTGGTGTGCGTTTTCGCCGGTAAACGCGTTTTCGGCCGAAAACGTGTACGTTTGCACTTCCCGGCCACAGGGAAGCTGCTAGCTGGGAATTCTCTGCCTGGTTCTACCCGCTGCCCGGAACGCTACGCAGGGCAAAAGCGATTCTCGTCCTCCGTGCTTGCTTTTTCTCAGAAAGAGCCGTGGTGTGCGTTTTCGCCGGAAAACGCGTTTTCGGCGAAAACGTGTACGTTTGCACTTCCCGGCCACAGGGAAGCTGCTAGCCGGGAATTCTCTGCCAGGTTCTACCCGCTGCCCGGAACGCTACGCAGGGCAAAAGCGATTCTCGTCCTCCGTGCTTGCTTTTTCTCAGAAAGAGCCGTGGTGTGCGTTTTCGCCAGAAAACGCGTTTTCGGCCGAAAACGTGTACGTTTGCACTTCCCCGCCACAGGGAAGCTGCTAGCCGGGAATTCTCTGCCTGGTTCTACCCGCTGCCCGGAACGCTACGCAGGGCAAAAGCGATTCTCGTCCTCCGTGCTTGCTTTTTCTCAGAAAGAGCCGTGGTGTGCGTTTTCGCCAGAAAACGCGTTTTCGGCGAAAACGTGTACGTTTGCACTTGCCGGCCACAGGGAAGCTGCTAGCCGGGAATTCTCTGCCTGGTTCTACCCGCTGCCCGGAACGCTACGCAGGGCAAAAGCGATTCTCGTCCTCCGTGCTTGCTTTTTCTCAGAAAGAGCCGTGGTGTGCGTTTTCGCCGGAAAACGCGTTTTCGGCCGAAAACGTGTACGTTTGCACTTCCCCGCCACAGGGAAGCTGCTAGCCGGGAATTCTCTGCCTGGTTCTACCCGCTGCCCGGAACGCTACGCAGGGCAAAAGCGATTCTCGTCCTCCGTGCTTGCTTTTTCTCAGAAAGAGCCGTGGTGTGCGTTTTCGCGGGAAAACGCGTTTTCGGCCGAAAACGTGTACGTTTGCACTTCCCGGCCACAGGGAAGCTGCTAGCCGGGAATTCTCTGCCTGGTTCTACCCGCTGCCCGGAACGCTACGCAGGGCAAAAGCGATTCTCGTCCTCCGTGCTTGCTTTTTCTCAGAAAGAGCCGTGGTGTGCGTTTTCGCCGGAAAACGCGTTTTCGGCGAAAACGTGTACGTTTGCACTTCCCGGCCACAGGGAAGCTGCTAGCCGGGAATTCTCTGCCTGGTTCTACCCGCTGCCCGGAACACTACGCAGGGCAAAAGCGATTCTCGTCCTCCGTGCTTGCTTTTTCTCAGAAAGAGCCATGGTGTGCTTTTTCTCCGGAAAACGCGTTTTCGGCCGAAAACGTGTACGTTTGCATTTCCCGGCCACAGGGAAGCTGCTAGCCGGGAATTCTCTGCCTGGTTCTACCCGCTGCCCGGAACGCTACGCAGGGCAAAAGCGATTCTCGTCCTCCGTGCTTGCTTTTTCTCAGAAAGAGCCGTGGTGTGCGTTTTCGCCGGAAAACGCCTTTTCGGCCGAAAACGTGTACGTTTGCATTTCCCGGCCACAGGGAAGCTGCTAGCCGGGAATTCTCTGCCTGGTTCTACCCGCTGCCCGGAACGCTACGCAGGGCAAAAGCGATTCTCGTCCTCCGTGCTTGCTTTTTCTCAGAAAGAGCCGTGGTGTGCGTTTTCGCCGGAAAACGCGTTTTCGGCGAAAACGTGTACGTTTGCACTTCCCGGCCACAGGGAAGCTGCTAGCCGGGAATTCTCTGCCTGGTTCTACCCGCTGCCCGGAACGCTACGCAGGGCAAAAGCGATTCTCGTCCTCCGTGCTTGCTTTTTCTCAGAAAGAGCCGTGGTGTGCGTTTTCGCCGGTAAACGCGTTTTCGGCCGAAAACGTGTACGTTTGCACTTCCCGGCCACAGGGAAGCTGCTAGACGGGAATTCTCTGCCTGGTTCTACCCGCTGCCCGGAACGCTACGCAGGGCAAAAGCGATTCTCGTCCTCCGTGCTTGCTTTTTCTCAGAAAGAGCCGTGGTGTGCGTTTTCGCCGGAAAACGCGTTTTCGGCGAAAACGTGTACGTTTGCACTTCCCGGCCACAGGGAAGCTGCTAGACGGGAATTCTCTGCCTGGTTCTACCCGCTGCCCGGAACGCTACGCAGGGCAAAAGCGATTCTCGTCCTCCGTGCTTGCTTTTTCTCAGAAAGAGCCGTGGTGTGCGTTTTCGCCGGAAAACGCGTTTTCGGCCGAAAACGTGTACGTTTGCACTTCCCCGCCACAGGGAAGCTGCTAGACGGGAATTCTCTGCCTGGTTCTACCCGCTGCCCGGAACGCTACGCAGGGCAAAAGCGATTCTCGTCCTCCGCGCTTGCTTTTTCTCAGAAAGAGCCGTGGTGTGCGTTTTCGCCGGAAAACGCGTTTTCGGCCGAAAACGTTTACGTTTGCACTTCCCGGCCACAGGGAAGCTGCTAGACGGGAATTCTCTGCCTGGTTCTACTCGCTGCCAGGAACGCTACGCAGGGCAAAAGCGATTCTCGTCCTCCGTGCTTGCTTTTTCTCAGAAAGAGCCGTGGTGTGCGTTTTCAACGGAAAACGCCTTTTCGGCCGAAAACGTGTACGTTTGCACTTCCCGGCCACAGGGAAGCTGCTAGCCGGGAATTCTCTGCCTGGTTCTACCCGCTGCCCGGAACGCTACGCAGGGCAAAAGCGATTCTCGTCCTCCGTGCTTGCTTTTTCTCAAAAAGAGCCGTGGTGTGCGTTTTCGCCAGAAAACGCGTTTTCGGCGAAAACGTGTACGTTTGCACTTCCCGGCCACAGGGAAGCTGCTAGCCGGGAATTCTCTGCCTGGTTCTACCCGCTGCCCGGAACGCTACGCAGGGCAAAAGCGATTCTCGTCCTCCGTGCTTGCTTTTTCTCAGAAAGAGCCGTGGTGTGCGTTTTCGCAGGTAAACGCGTTTTCGGCCGAAAACGTGTACGTTTGCACTTCCCCGCCACAGGGAAGCTGCTAGCCGGGAATTCTCTGCCTGGTTCTACCCGCTGCCCGGAACGCTACGCAGGGCAAAAGCGATTCTCGTCCTCCGTGCTTGCTTTTTCTCAGAAAGAGCCGTGGTGTGCGTTTTCGCCGCAAAACGCGTTTTCGGCCGAAAACGTGTACGTTTGCACTTCCCGGCCACAGGGAAGCTGCTAGCCGGGAATTCTCTGCCTGGTTCTACCCGCTGCCCGGAACGCTACGCAGGGCAAAAGCGATTCTCGTCCTCCGTGCTTGCTTTTTCTCAGAAAGAGCCGTGGTGTGCGTTTTCGCCGGAAAACGCGTTTTCGGCGAAAACGTGTACGTTTGCACTTCCCGGCCACAGGGAAGCTGCTAGCCGGGAATTCTCTGCCTGGTTCTACCCGCTGCCCGGAACACTACGCAGGGCAAAAGCGATTCTCGTCCTCCGTGCTTGCTTTTTCTCAGAAAGAGCCATGGTGTGCTTTTTCTCCGGAAAACGCGTTTTCGGCCGAAAACGTGTACGTTTGCATTTCCCGGCCACAGGGAAGCTGCTAGCCGGGAATTCTCTGCCTGGTTCTACCCGCTGCCCGGAACGCTACGCAGGGCAAAAGCGATTCTCGTCCTCCGTGCTTGCTTTTTCTCAGAAAGAGCCGTGGTGTGCGTTTTCGCCGGAAAACGCGTTTTCGGCCGAAAACGCGTACGTTTGCACTTCCCGGCCACAGGGAAGCTGCTAGACGGGAATTCTCTGCCTGGTTCTACTCGCTGCCAGGAACGCTACGCAGGGCAAAAGCGATTCTCGTACTCCGTGCTTGCTTTTTCTCAGAAAGAGCCATGGTGTGCTTTTTCGCCGGAAAACGCGTTTTCGGCCGAAAACGTGTACGTTTGCACTTCCCGGCCACAGGGAAGCTGCTAGCCGGCAATTCGCTGCCTATTTCTACCCGCTGCTCAGAACGCTACGCAGGGCAAAAGCGATTCTCGTCCTCCGTGCTTGCTTTTTCTCAGAAAGAGCCGTGGTGTGCGTTTTCGCCGGAAAACGCGTTTTCGGCCGAAAACGTGTACGTTTGCACTTCCCGGCCACAGGGAAGCTGCTAGCCGGGAATTCTCTGCCTGGTTCTACCCGCTGCCCGGAACGCTACGCAGGGCAAAAGCGATTCTCGTCCTCCGTGCTTGCTTTTTCTCAGAAAGAGCCGTGGTGTGCGTTTTCGCCGGAAAACGCGTTTTCGGCGAAAACGTGTACGTTTGCACTTCCCGGCCACAGGGAAGCTGCTAGCCGGGAATTCTCTGCCTGGTTCTACCCGCTGCCCGGAACGCTACGCAGGGCAAAAGCGATTCTCGTCCTCCGTGCTTGCTTTTTCTCAGAAAGAGCCATGGTGTGCTTTTTCTCCGGAAAACGCGTTTTCGGCCGAAAACGTGTACGTTTGCATTTCCCGGCCACAGGGAAGCTGCTAGCCGGGAATTCTCTGCCTGGTTCTACCCGCTGCCCGGAACGCTACGCAGGGCAAAAGCGATTCTCGTCCTCCGTGCTTGCTTTTTCTCAGAAAGAGCCGTGGTGTGCGTTTTCGCCGGAAAACGCGTTTTCGGCCGAAAACGTGTACGTTTGCACTTCCCGGCCACAGGGAAGCTGCTAGACGGGAATTCTCTGCCTGGTTCTACCCGCTGCCCGGAACGCTACGCAGGGCAAAATCGATTCTCGTCCTCCGTGCTTGCTTTTTCTCAGAAAGAGCCATGGTGTGCTTTTTCGCCGGAAAACGCGTTTTCGGCCGAAAACGTGTACGTTTGCACTTCCCGGCCACAGGGAAGCTGCTAGCCGGGAATTCTCTGCCTGGTTCTACCCGCTGCCCGGAACGCTACGCAGGGCAAAAGCGATTCTCGTCCTCCGTGCTTGCTTTTTCTCAGAAAGAGCCGTGGTGTGCGTTTTCGCAGGTAAACGCGTTTTCGGCCGAAAACGTGTACGTTTGCACTTCCCCGCCACAGGGAAGCTGCTAGCCGGGAATTCTCTGCCTGGTTCTACCCGCTGCCCGGAACGCTACGCAGGGCAAAAGCGATTCTCGTCCTCCGTGCTTGCTTTTTCTCAGAAAGAGCCGTGGTGTGCGTTTTCGCCGGAAAACGCGTTTTCGGCCGAAAACGTGTACGTTTGCACTTCCCCGCCACAGGTAAGCTGCTAGCCGGGAATTCTCTGCCTGGTTCTACCCGCTGCCCGGAACGCTACGCAGGGCAAAAGCGATTCTCGTCCTCCGTGCTTGCTTTTTCTCAGAAAGAGCCGTGGTGTGCGTTTTCGCCGGAAAACGCGTTTTCGTCCGAAAACGTTTACGTTTGCACTTCCCGGCCACAGGGAAGCTGCTAGCCGGCAATTCGCTGCCTATTTCTACCCGCTGCCCGGAACGCTACGCAGGGCAAAAGCGATTCTCGTCCTCCGTGCTTGCTTTTTCTCAGAAAGAGCCGTGGTGTGCGTTGTCGCCGCAAAACGTGTTTTCGGCGAAAACGTGTACGTTTGCACTCCCCGGCCACAGGGAAGCTGCTAGCCGGGAATTCTCTGCCTGGTTCTACCCGCTGCCCGGAACGCTACGCAGGGCAAAAGCGATTCTCGTCCTCCGTGCTTGCTTTTTCTCAGAAAGAGCCGTGGTGTGCGTTTTCGCCGGAAAACGCTTTTTCGGCCGAAAACGTGTACGTTTGCACTTCCCCGCCACAGGGAAGCTGCTAGCCGGGAATTCTCTGCCTGGTTCTACCCGCTGCCCGGAACGCTACGCAGGGCAAAAGCGATTCTCGTCCTCCGTGCTTGCTTTTTCTCAGAAAGAGCCGTGGTGTGCGTTTTCGCCGCAAAACGCGTTTTCGGCCGAAAACGTGTACGTTTGCACTTCCCGGCCACAGGGAAGCTGCTAGCCGGCAATTCGCTGCCTATTTCTACCCGCTGCTCAGAACGCTACGCAGGGCAAAAGCGATTCTCGTCCTCCGTGCTTGCTTTTTCTCAGAAAGAGCCGTGGTGTGCGTTTTCGCCGGAAAACGCGTTTTCGGCCGAAAACGTGTACGTTTGCACTTCCCGGCCACAGGGAAGCTGCTAGCCGGGAATTCTCTGCCTGGTTCTACCCGCTGCCCGGAACGCTACGCAGGGCAAAAGCGATTCTCGTCCTCCGTGCTTGCTTTTTCTCAGAAAGAGCCGTGGTGTGCGTTTTCGCCGGAAAACGCGTTTTCGGCGAAAACGTGTACGTTTGCACTTCCCGGCCACAGGGAAGCTGCTAGCCGGGAATTCTCTGCCTGGTTCTACCCGCTGCCCGGAACGCTACGCAGGGCAAAAGCGATTCTCGTCCTCCGTGCTTGCTTTTTCTCAGAAAGAGCCATGGTGTGCTTTTTCTCCGGAAAACGCGTTTTCGGCCGAAAACGTGTACGTTTGCATTTCCCGGCCACAGGGAAGCTGCTAGCCGGGAATTCTCTGCCTGGTTCTACCCGCTGCCCGGAACGCTACGCAGGGCAAAAGCGATTCTCGTCCTCCGTGCTTGCTTTTTCTCAGAAAGAGCCGTGGTGTGCGTTTTCGCCGGAAAACGCGTTTTCGGCCGAAAACGTGTACGTTTGCACTTCCCGGCCACAGGGAAGCTGCTAGACGGGAATTCTCTGCCTGGTTCTACCCGCTGCCCGGAACGCTACGCAGGGCAAAAGCGATTCTCGTCCTCCGTGCTTGCTTTTTCTCAGAAAGAGCCATGGTGTGCTTTTTCGCCGGAAAACGCGTTTTCGGCCGAAAACGTGTACGTTTGCACTTCCCGGCCACAGGGAAGCTGCTAGCCGGCAATTCGCTGCCTATTTCTACCCGCTGCTCAGAACGCTACGCAGGGCAAAAGCGATTCTCGTCCTCCGTGCTAGCTTTTTCTCAGAAAGAGCCGTGGTGTGCGTTTTCGCCGCAAAACGTGTTTTCGGCGAAAACGTGTACGTTTGCACTCCCCGGCCACAGGGAAGCTGCTAGCCGGGAATTCTCTGCCTGGTTCTACCCGCTGCCCGGAACGCTACGCAGGGCAAAAGCGATTCTCGTCCTCCGTGCTTGCTTTTTCTCAGAAAGAGCCGTGGTGTGCGTTTTCGCCGGAAAACGCGTTTTCGGCCGAAAACGTGTACGTTTGCACTTCCCCGCCACAGGTAAGCTGCTAGCCGGGAATTCTCTGCCTGGTTCTACCCGCTGCCCGGAACGCTACGCAGGGCAAAAGCGATTCTCGTCCTCCGTGCTTGCTTTTTCTCAGAAAGAGCCGTGGTGTGCGTTTTCGCCGGAAAACGCGTTTTCGGCCGAAAACGTTTACGTTTGCACTTCCCGGCCACAGGGAAGCTGCTAGCCGGCAATTCGCTGCCTATTTCTACCCGCTGCCCGGAACGCTACGCAGGGCAAAAGCGATTCTCGTCCTCCGTGCTTGCTTTTTCTCAGAAAGAGCCGTGGTGTGCGTTTTCGCCGGAAAACGCTTTTTCGGCCGAAAACGTGTACGTTTGCACTTCCCCGCCACAGGGAAGCTGCTAGCCGGGAATTCTCTGCCTGGTTCTACCCGCTGCCCGGAACGCTACGCAGGGCAAAAGCGATTCTCGTCCTCCGTGCTTGCTTTTTCTCAGAAAGAGCCGTGGTGTGCGTTTTCGCCGCAAAACGCGTTTTCGGCCGAAAACGTGTACGTTTGCACTTCCCGGCCACAGGGAAGCTGCTAGCCGGCAATTCGCTGCCTATTTCTACCCGCTGCTCAGAACGCTACGCAGGGCAAAAGCGATTCTCGTCCTCCGTGCTTGCTTTTTCTCAGAAAGAGCCGTGGTGTGCGTTTTCGCCGGAAAACGCGTTTTCGGCCGAAAACGTGTACGTTTGCACTTCCCCGCCACAGGGAAGCTGCTAGCCGGGAATTCTCTGCCTGGTTCTACCCGCTGCCCGGAACGCTACGCAGGGCAAAAGCGATTCTCGTCCTCCGTGCTTGCTTTTTCTCAGAAAGAGCCGTGGTGTGCGTTGTCGCCGCAAAACGTGTTTTCGGCGAAAACGTGTACGTTTGCACTCCCCGGCCACAGGGAAGCTGCTAGCCGGGAATTCTCTGCCTGGTTCTACCCGCTGCCCGGAACGCTACGCAGGGCAAAAGCGATTCTCGTCCTCCGTGCTTGCTTTTTCTCAGAAAGAGCCGTGGTGTGCGTTTTCGCCGGAAAACGCGTTTTCGGCCGAAAACGTGTACGTTTGCACTTCCCCGCCACAGGGAAGCTGCTAGCCGGGAATTCTCTGCCTGGTTCTACCCGCTGCCCGGAACGCTACGCAGGGCAAAAGCGATTCTCGTCCTCCGTGCTTGCTTTTTCTCAGAAAGAGCCGTGGTGTGCGTTTTCGCCGCAAAACGCGTTTTCGGCCGAAAACGTGTACGTTTGCACTTCCCGGCCACAGGGAAGCTGCTAGCCGGCAATTCGCTGCCTATTTCTACCCGCTGCTCAGAACGCTACGCAGGGCAAAAGCGATTCTCGTCCTCCGTGCTTGCTTTTTCTCAGAAAGAGCCGTGGTGTGCGTTTTCGCCGGAAAACGCGTTTTCGGCCGAAAACGTGTACGTTTGCACTTCCCCGCCACAGGGAAGCTGCTAGCCGGGAATTCGCTGCCTGGTTCTACCCGCTGCCCGGAACGCTACGCAGGGCAAAAGCGATTCTCGTCCTCCGTGCTTGCTTTTTCTCAGAAAGAGCCGTGGTGTGCGTTTTCGCCGGAAAACGCGTTTTCGGCCGAAAACGTGTACGTTTGCACTTCCCGGCCACAGGGAAGCTGCTAGACTGGAATTCTCTGCCTGGTTCTACTCGCTGCCAGGAACGCTACGCAGGGCAAAAGCGATTCTCGTACTCCGTGCTTGCTTTTTCTCAGAAAGAGCCATGGTGTGCTTTTTCGCCGGAAAACGCGTTTTCGGCCGAAAACGTGTACGTTTGCACTTCCCGGCCACAGGGAAGCTGCTAGCCGGCAATTCGCTGCCTATTTCTACCCGCTGCTCAGAACGCTACGCAGGGCAAAAGCGATTCTCGTCCTCCGTGCTTGCTTTTTCTCAGAAAGAGCCGTGGTGTGCGTTTTCGCCGGAAAACGCGTTTTCGGCCGAAAACGTGTACGTTTGCACTTCCCGGCCACAGGGAAGCTGCTAGCCGGGAATTCTCTGCCTGGTTCTACCCGCTGCCCGGAACGCTACGCAGGGCAAAAGCGATTCTCGTCCTCCGTGCTTGCTTTTTCTCAGAAAGAGCCGTGGTGTGCGTTTTCGCCGGAAAACGCGTTTTTGGCGAAAACGTGTACGTTTGCACTTCCCGGCCACAGGGAAGCTGCTAGCCGGGAATTCTCTGCCTGGTTCTACCCGCTGCCCGGAACGCTACGCAGGGCAAAAGCGATTCTCGTCCTCCGTGCTTGCTTTTTCTCAGAAAGAGCCGTGGTGTGCTTTTTCTCCGGAAAACGCGTTTTCGGCCGAAAACGTGTACGTTTGCATTTCCCGGCCACAGGGAAGCTGCTAGCCGGGAATTCTCTGCCTGGTTCTACCCGCTGCCCGGAACGCTACGCAGGGCAAAAGCGATTCTCGTCCTCCGTGCTTGCTTTTTCTCAGAAAGAGCCATGGTGTGCTTTTTCGCCGGAAAACGCGTTTTCGGCCGAAAACGTGTACGTTTGCACTTCCCCGCCACAGGGAAGCTGCTAGCCGGCAATTCGCTGCCTATTTCTACCCGCTGCTCAGAACGCTACGCAGGGCAAAAGCGATTCTCGTCCTCCGTGCTTGCTTTTTCTCAGAAAGAGCCGTGGTGTGCGTTTTCGCCGCAAAACGTGTTTTCGGCGAAAACGTGTACGTTTGCACTCCCCGGCCACAGGGAAGCTGCTAGCCGGGAATTCTCTGCCTGGTTCTACCCGCTGCCCGGAACGCTACGCAGGGCAAAAGCGATTCTCGTCCTCCGTGCTTGCTTTTTCTCAGAAAGAGCCGTGGTGTGCGTTTTCGCCGGAAAACGCGTTTTCGGCCGAAAACGTGTACGTTTGCACTTCCCCGCCACAGGGAAGCTGCTAGCCAGGAATTCTCTGCCTGGTTCTACCCGCTGCCCGGAACGCTACGCAGGGCAAAAGCGATTCTCGTCCTCCGTGCTTGCTTTTTCTCAGAAAGAGCCGTGGTGTGCGTTTTCGCCGCAAAACGCGTTTTCGGCCGAAAACGTGTACGTTTGCATTTCCCGGCCACAGGGAAGCTGCTAGCCGGGAATTCTCTGCCTGGTTCTACCCGCTGCCCGGAACGCTACGCAGGGCAAAAGCGATTCTCGTCCTCCGTGCTTGCTTTTTCTCAGAAAGAGCCATGGTGTGCTTTTTCGCCGGAAAACGCGTTTTCGGCCGAAAACGTGTACGTTTGCACTTCCCCGCCACAGGGAAGCTGCTAGCCGGCAATTCGCTGCCTATTTCTACCCGCTGCTCAGAACGCTACGCAGGGCAAAAGCGATTCTCGTCCTCCGTGCTTGCTTTTTCTCAGAAAGAGCCGTGGTGTGCGTTTTCGCCGCAAAACGTGTTTTCGGCGAAAACGTGTACGTTTGCACTCCCCGGCCACAGGGAAGCTGCTAGCCGGGAATTCTCTGCCTGGTTCTACCCGCTGCCCGGAACGCTACGCAGGGCAAAAGCGATTCTCGTCCTCCGTGCTTGCTTTTTCTCAGAAAGAGCCGTGGTGTGCGTTTTCGCCGGAAAACGCGTTTTCGGCCGAAAACGTGTACGTTTGCACTTCCCCGCCACAGGGAAGCTGCTAGCCAGGAATTCTCTGCCTGGTTCTACCCGCTGCCCGGAACGCTACGCAGGGCAAAAGCGATTCTCGTCCTCCGTGCTTGCTTTTTCTCAGAAAGAGCCGTGGTGTGCGTTTTCGCCGGAAAACGCGTTTTCGGCCGAAAACGTGTACGTTTGCACTTCCCCGCCACAGGGAAGCTGCTAGCCGGGAATTCTCTGCCTGGTTCTACCCGCTGCCCGGAACGCTACGCAGGGCAAAAGCGATTCTCGTCCTCCGTGCTTGCTTTTTCTCAGAAAGAGCCGTGGTGTGCGTTGTCGCCGCAAAACGTGTTTTCGGCGAAAACGTGTACGTTTGCACTCCCCGGCCACAGGGAAGCTGCTAGCCGGGAATTCTCTGCCTGGTTCTACCCGCTGCCCGGAACGCTACGCAGGGCAAAAGCGATTCTCGTCCTCCGTGCTTGCTTTTTCTCAGAAAGAGCCGTGGTGTGCGTTTTCGCCGGAAAACGCGTTTTCGGCCGAAAACGTGTACGTTTGCACTTCCCCGCCACAGGGAAGCTGCTAGCCGGGAATTCTCTGCCTGGTTCTACCCGCTGCCCGGAACGCTACGCAGGGCAAAAGCGATTCTCGTCCTCCGTGCTTGCTTTTTCTCAGAAAGAGCCGTGGTGTGCGTTTTCGCCGCAAAACGCGTTTTCGGCCGAAAACGTGTACGTTTGCACTTCCCGGCCACAGGGAAGCTGCTAGCCGGCAATTCGCTGCCTATTTCTACCCGCTGCTCAGAACGCTACGCAGGGCAAAAGCGATTCTCGTCCTCCGTGCTTGCTTTTTCTCAGAAAGAGCCGTGGTGTGCGTTTTCGCCGGAAAACGCGTTTTCGGCCGAAAACGTGTACGTTTGCACTTCCCCGCCACAGGGAAGCTGCTAGCCGGGAATTCTCTGCCTGGTTCTACCCGCTGCCCGGAACGCTACGCAGGGCAAAAGCGATTCTCGTCCTCCGTGCTTGCTTTTTCTCAGAAAGAGCCGTGGTGTGCGTTTTCGCGGGAAAACGCGTTTTCGGCCGAAAACGTGTACGTTCGCACTTCCCCGCCACAAGGAAGCTGCTAGCCGGGAATTCTCTGCCTGGTTCTACCCGCTGCCCGGAACGCTACGCAGGGCAAAAGCGATTCTCGTCCTCCGTGCTTGCTTTTTCTCAGAAAGAGCCATGGTGTGCTTTTTCGCTGGAAAACGCGTTTTCGGCCGAAAACGTGTACGTTTGCACTTCCCGGCCACAGGGAAGCTGCTAGCCGGGAATTCTCTGCCTGGTTCTACCCGCTGCCCGGAACGCTACGCAGGGCAAAAGCGATTCTCGTCCTCCGTGCTTGCTTTTTCTCAGAAAGAGCCGTGGTGTGCGTTTTCGCGGGAAAACGCGTTTTCGGCCGAAAACGTGTACGTTTGCACTTCCCCGCCACAGGGAAGCTGCTAGCCGGGAATTCTCTGCCTGGTTCTACCCGCTGCCCGGAACGCTACGCAGGGCAAAAGCGATTCTCGTCCTCCGTGCTTGCTTTTTCTCAGAAAGAGCCGTGGTGTGCGTTTTCGCCGGAAAACGCGTTTTCGTCCGAAAACGTTTACGTTTGCACTTCCCGGCCACAGGGAAGCTGCTAGCCGGCAATTCGCTGCCTATTTCTACCCGCTGCCCGGAACGCTACGCAGGGCAAAAGCGATTCTCGTCCTCCGTGCTTGCTTTTTCTCAGAAAGAGCCGTGGTGTGCGTTGTCGCCGCAAAACGCGTTTTCGGCGAAAACGTGTACGTTTGCACTCCCCGGCCACAGGGAAGCTGCTAGCCGGGAATTCTCTGCCTGGTTCTACCCGCTGCCCGGAACGCTACGCAGGGCAAAAGCGATTCTCGTCCTCCGTGCTTGCTTTTTCTCAGAAAGAGCCGTGGTGTGCGTTTTCGCCGGAAAACGCGTTTTCGGCCGAAAACGTGTACGTTTGCACTTCCCCGCCACAGGGAAGCTGCTAGCCGGGAATTCTCTGCCTGGTTCTACCCGCTGCCCGGAACGCTACGCAGGGCAAAAGCGATTCTCGTCCTCCGTGCTTGCTTTTTCTCAGAAAGAGCCGTGGTGTGCGTTTTCGCCGGAAAACGCGTTTTCGGCCGAAAACGTGTACGTTTGCACTTCCCGGCCACAGGGAAGCTGCTAGCCGGCAATTCGCTGCCTATTTCTACCCGCTGCTCAGAACGCTACGCAGGGCAAAAGCGATTCTCGTCCTCCGTGCTTGCTTTTTCTCAGAAAGAGCCGTGGTGTGCGTTTTCGCGGGAAAACGTGTTTTCGGCGAAAACGTGTACGTTTGCACTCCCCGGCCACAGGGAAGATGCTAGCCGTGAATTCTCTGCCTGGTTCTACCCGCTGCCCGGAACGCTACGCAGGGCAAAAGCGATTCTCGTCCTCCGTGCTTGCTTTTTCTCAGAAAGAGCCGTGGTGTGCGTTTTCGCCGGAAAACGCTTTTTCGGCCGAAAACGTGTACGTTTGCACTTCCCGGCCACAGGGAAGCTGCTAGCCGGGAATTCTCTGCCTGGTTCTACCCGCTGCCCGGAACACTACGCAGGGCAAAAGCGATTCTCGTCCTCCGTGCTTGCTTTTTCTCAGAAAGAGCCATGGTGTGCTTTTTCGCTGGAAAACGCGTTTTCGGCCGAAAACGTGTACGTTTGCACTTCCCGGCCACAGGGAAGCTGCTAGCCGGCAATTCGCTGCCTATTTCTACCCGCTGCTCAGAAAGCTACGCAGGGCAAAAGCGATTCTCGTCCTCCGTGCTTGCTTTTTCTCAGAAAGAGCCGTGGTGTGCGTTTTCGCCGGAAAACGCGTTTTCGGCCGAAAACGTGTACGTTTGCACTTCCCCGCCACAGGGAAGCTGCTAGCCGGGAATTCTCTGCCTGGTTCTACCCGCTGCCCGGAACGCTACGCAGGGCAAAAGCGATTCTCGTCCTCCGTGCTTGCTTTTTCTCAGAAAGAGCCGTGGTGTGCGTTGTCGCCGCAAAACGTGTTTTCGGCGAAAACGTGTACGTTTGCACTCCCCGGCCACAGGGAAGCTGCTAGCCGGGAATTCTCTGCCTGGTTCTACCCGCTGCCCGGAACGCTACGCAGGGCAAAAGCGATTCTCGTCCTCCGTGCTTGCTTTTTCTCAGAAAGAGCCGTGGTGTGCGTTTTCGCCGGAAAACGCGTTTTCGGCCGAAAACGTGTACGTTTGCACTTCCCCGCCACAGGGAAGCTGCTAGCCGGGAATTCTCTGCCTGGTTCTACCCGCTGCCCGGAACGCTACGCAGGGCAAAAGCGATTCTCGTCCTCCGTGCTTGCTTTTTCTCAGAAAGAGCCGTGGTGTGCGTTTTCGCCGCAAAACGCGTTTTCGGCCGAAAACGTGTACGTTTGCACTTCCCGGCCACAGGGAAGCTGCTAGCCGGCAATTCGCTGCCTATTTCTACCCGCTGCTCAGAACGCTACGCAGGGCAAAAGCGATTCTCGTCCTCCGTGCTTGCTTTTTCTCAGAAAGAGCCGTGGTGTGCGTTTTCGCGGGAAAACGCGTTTTCGGCCGAAAACGTGTACGTTCGCACTTCCCCGCCACAAGGAAGCTGCTAGCCGGGAATTCTCTGCCTGGTTCTACCCGCTGCCCGGAACGCTACGCAGGGCAAAAGCGATTCTCGTCCTCCGTGCTTGCTTTTTCTCAGAAAGAGCCATGGTGTGCTTTTTCGCTGGAAAACGCGTTTTCGGCCGAAAACGTGTACGTTTGCACTTCCCGGCCACAGGGAAGCTGCTAGCCGGCAATTCGCTGCCTATTTCTACCCGCTGCCCGGAACGCTACGCAGGGCAAAAGCGATTCTCGTCCTCCGTGCTTGCTTTTTCTCAGAAAGAGCCGTGGTGTGCGTTGTCGCCGCAAAACGTGTTTTCGGCGAAAACGTGTACGTTTGCACTCCCCGGCCACAGGGAAGCTGCTAGCCGGGAATTCTCTGCCTGGTTCTACCCGCTGCCCGGAACGCTACGCAGGGCAAAAGCGATTCTCGTCCTCCGTGCTTGCTTTTTCTCAGAAAGAGCCGTGGTGTGCGTTTTCGCCGGAAAACGCGTTTTCGGCCGAAAACGTGTACGTTTGCACTTCCCCGCCACAGGGAAGCTGCTAGCCGGGAATTCTCTGCCTGGTTCTACCCGCTGCCAGGAACGCTACGCAGGGCAAAAGCGATTCTCGTCCTCCGTGCTTGCTTTTTCTCAGAAAGAGCCGTGGTGTGCGTTTTCGCCGGAAAACGCGTTTTCGGCCGAAAACGTGTACGTTTGCACTTCCCGGCCACAGGGAAGCTGCTAGCCGGCAATTCGCTGCCTATTTCTACCCGCTGCTCAGAACGCTACGCAGGGCAAAAGCGATTCTCGTCCTCCGTGCTTGCTTTTTCTCAGAAAGAGCCGTGGTGTGCGTTTTCGCGGGAAAACTTGTTTTCGGCGAAAACGTGTACGTTTGCACTCCCCGGCCACAGGGAAGATGCTAGCCGGGAATTCTCTGCCTGGTTCTACCCGCTGCCCGGAACGCTACGCAGGGCAAAAGCGATTCTCGTCCTCCGTGCTTGCTTTTTCTCAGAAAGAGCCGTGGTGTGCGTTTTCGCCGGAAAACGCTTTTTCGGCCGAAAACGTGTACGTTTGCACTTCCCGGCCACAGGGAAGCTGCTAGCCGGGAATTCTCTGCCTGGTTCTACCCGCTGCCCGGAACGCTACGCAGGGCAAAAGCGATTCTCGTCCTCCGTGCTTGCTTTTTCTCAGAAAGAGCCATGGTGTGCTTTTTCGCTGGAAAACGCGTTTTCGGCCGAAAACGTGTACGTTTGCACTTCCCGGCCACAGGGAAGCTGCTAGCCGGCAATTCGCTGCCTATTTCTACCCGCTGCTCAGAACGCTACGCAGGGCAAAAGCGATTCTCGTCCTCCGTGCTTGCTTTTTCTCAGAAAGAGCCGTGGTGTGCGTTTTCGCCGGAAAACGCGTTTTCGGCCGAAAACGTGTACGTTTGCACTTCCCGGCCACAGGGAAGCTGCTAGCCGGGAATTCTCTGCCTGGTTCTACCCGCTGCCCGGAACGCTACGCAGGGCAAAAGCGATTCTCGTCCTCCGTGCTTGCTTTTTCTCAGAAAGAGCCGTGGTGTGCGTTTTCGCCGCAAAACGTGTTTTCGGCGAAAACGTGTACGTTTGCACTCCCCGGCCACAGGGAAGCTGCTAGCCGGGAATTCTCTGCCTGGTTCTACCCGCTGCCCGGAACGCTACGCAGGGCAAAAGCGATTCTCGTCCTCCGTGCTTGCTTTTTCTCAGAAAGAGCCGTGGTGTGCGTTTTCGCCGGAAAACGCGTTTTCGGCCGAAAACGTGTACGTTTGCACTTCCCCGCCACAGGGAAGCTGCTAGCCGGGAATTCTCTGCCTGGTTCTACCCGCTGCCCGGAACGCTACGCAGGGCAAAAGCGATTCTCGTCCTCCGTGCTTGCTTTTACTCAGAAAGAGCCGTGGTGTGCTTTTTCGCCGGAAAACGCGTTTTCGGCCGAAAACGTGTACGTTTGCACTTCCCCGCCACAGGGAAGCTGCTAGCCGGCAATTCGCTGCCTATTTCTACCCGCTGCTCAGAACGCTACGCAGGGCAAAAGCGATTCTCGTCCTCCGTGCTTGCTTTTTCTCAGAAAGAGCCGTGGTGTGCGTTTTCGCCGGAAAACGCGTTTTCGGCCGAAAACGTGTACGTTTGCACTTCCCCGCCACAGGGAAGCTGCTAGCCGGGAATTCTCTGCCTGGTTCTACCCGCTGCCCGGAACGCTACGCAGGGCAAAAGCGATTCTCGTCCTCCGTGCTTGCTTTTTCTCAGAAAGAGCCGTGGTGTGCGTTTTCGCTGGAAAACGCGTTTTCGGCCGAAAACGTGTACGTTTGCACTTCCCCGCCACAAGGAAGCTGATAGCCGGGAATTCTCTGCCTGGTTCTACCCGCTGCCCGGAACGCTACGCAGGGCAAAAGCGATTCTCGTCCTCCGTGCTTGCTTTTTCTCAGAAAGAGCCATGGTGTGCGTTTTCGCCGGAAAACGCGTTTTCGGCCGAAAACGTGTACGTTTGCACTTCCAGGCCACAGGAAGATGCTAGCCGGGAATTCTCTGCCTGGTTCTACCCGCTGCCCGGAACGCTACGGAGGAGAAAAGCGATTCTCGTCCTCCGTGCTTGCTTTTTCTCAGAAAGAGCCGTGGTGTGCGTTTTCGCCGGAAAACGCGTTTTCGGCCGAAAACGTGTACGTTTGCACTTCCCCGCCACAGGGAAGATGCTAGCCGGGAATTCTCTGCCTGGTTCTACCCGCTGCCCGGAACGCTACGGAGGAGAAAAGCGATTCTCGTCCTCCGTGCTTGCTTTTTCTCAGAAAGAGCCGTGGTGTGCGTTTTCGCCGGAAAACGCGTTTTCGGCCGAAAACGTGTACGTTTGCACTTCCCCGCCACAGGGAAGCTGCTAGACGGGAATTCTCTGCCTGGTTCTACCCGCTGCCCGGAACGCTACGCAGGGCAAAAACGATTCTCGTCCTCCGTGCTTGCTTTTTCTCAGAAAGAGCCGTGGTGTGCGTTTTCGCCGGAAAACGTGTTTTCGGCGAAAACGTGTACGTTTGCACTCCCCGGCCACAGGGAAGATGCTAGCCGGGAATTCTCTGCCTGGTTCTACCCGCTGCCCGGAACGCTACGCAGGGCAAAAGCGATTCTCGTCCTCCGTGCTTGCTTTTTCTCAGAAAGAGCCGTGGTGTGCGTTTTCGCCGCAAAACGCGTTTTCGGCCGAAAACGTGTACGTTTGCACTTCCCCGCCACAGGGAAGCTGCTAGACGGGAATTCTCTGCCTGGTTCTACCCGCTGCCCGGAACGCTAGGCAGGGCAAAAGCGATTCTCGTCCTCCGTGCTTGCTTTTTCTCAGAAAGAGCCGTGGTGTGCGTTTTCGCCGGAAAACGCGTTTTCGGCCGAAAACGTGTACGTTTGCACTTCCCCGCCACAGGGAAGCTGATAGCCGGGAATTCTCTGCCTGGTTCTACCCGCTGCCCGGAACGCTACGCAGGGCAAAAGCGATTCTCGTCCTCCGTGCTTGCTTTTTCTCAGAAAGAGCCGTGGTGTGCGTTTTCGCCGGAAAACGCGTTTTCGGCCGAAAACCTGTACGTTTGCACTTCCCGGCCACAGGGAAGCTGCTAGCCGGGAATTCTCTGCCTGGTTCTACCCGCTGCCCGGAACGCTACGCAGGGCAAAAGCGATTCTCGTCCTCTGTGCTTGCTTTTTCTCAGAAAGAGCCGTGGTGTGCGTTTTCGCCGGTAAACGCGTTTTCGGCCGAAAACGTGTACGTTTGCACTTCCCCGCCACAGGGAAGCTGCTAGCCGGGAATTCTCTGCCTGGTTCTACCCGCTGCCCGGAACGCTACGCAGGGCAAAAGCGATTCTCGTCCTCCGTGCTTGCTTTTTCTCAGAAAGAGCCGTGGTGTGCGTTTTCGCCGGAAAACGACTTTTCGGCGAAAACGTGTACGTTTGCACTTCCCGGCCACAGGGAAGCTGCTAGCCGGGAATTCTCTGCCTGGTTCTACCCGCTGCCCGGAACACTACGCAGGGCAAAAGCGATTCTCGTCCTCCGTGCTTGCTTTTTCTCAGAAAGAGCCATGGTGTGCTTTTTCTCCGGAAAACGCGTTTTCGGCCGAAAACGTGTACGTTTGCATTTCCCGGCCACAGGGAAGCTGCTAGCCGGGAATTCTCTGCCTGGTTCTACCCGCTGCCCGGAACGCTACGCAGGGCAAAAGCGATTCTCGTCCTCCGTGCTTGCTTTTTCTCAGAAAGAGCCGTGGTGTGCGTTTTCGCCGGAAAACGACTTTTCGGCGAAAACGTGTACGTTTGCACTTCCCGGCCACAGGGAAGCTGCTAGACGGGAATTCTCTGCCTGGTTCTACCCGCTGCCAGGAACGCTACGCAGGGCAAAAGCGATTCTCGTCCTCCGTGCTTGCTTTTTCTCAGAAAGAGCCATGGTGTGCTTTTTCGCCGGAAAACGCGTTTTCGGCCGAAAACGTGTACGTTTGCACTTCCCGGCCACAGGGAAGCTGCTAGCCGGCAATTCGCTGCCTATTTCTACCCGCTGCTCAGAACGCTACGCAGGGCAAAAGCGATTCTCGTCCTCCGTGCTTGCTTTTTCTCAGAAAGAGCCGTGGTGTGCGTTTTCGCCGGAAAACGCGTTTTCGGCGAAAACGTGTACGTTTGCACTCCCCGGCCACATGGAAGCTGCTAGCCGGGAATTCTCTGCCTGGTTCTACCCGCTGCCCGGAATGCTACGCAGGGCAAAAGCGATTCTCGTCCTCCGTGCTTGCTTTTTCTCAGAAAGAGCCATGGTGTGCTTTTTCGCCGGAAAACGCGTTTTCGGCCGAAAACGTGTACGTTTGCACTTCCCGGCCACAGGGAAGCTGCTAGCCGGCAATTCGCTGCCTATTTCTACCCGCTGCTCAGAACGCTACGCAGGGCAAAAGCGATTCTCGTCCTCCGTGCTTGCTTTTTCTCAGAAAGAGCCGTGGTGTGCGTTTTCGCCGCAAAACGTGTTTTCGGCGAAAACGTGTACGTTTGCACTCCCCGGCCACAGGGAAGCTGCTAGCCGGGAATTCTCTGCCTGGTTCTACCCGCTGCCCGGAACGCTACGCAGGGCAAAAGCGATTCTCGTCCTCCGTGCTTGCTTTTTCTCAGAAAGAGCCGTGGTGTGCGTTTTCGCCGGAAAACGCGTTTTCGTCCGAAAACGTGTACGTTTGCACTTCCCGGCCACAGGGAAGCTGCTAGCCGGGAATTCTCTGCCTGGTTCTACCCGCTGCCCGGAACGCTACGCAGGGCAAAAGCGATTCTCGTCCTCCGTGCTTGCTTTTTCTCAGAAAGAGCCGTGGTGTGCGTTTTCGCCGGAAAACGCGTTTTCGGCCGAAAACGTGTACGTTTGCACTTCCCCGCCACAGGGAAGCTGCTAGCCGGGAATTCTCTGCCTGGTTCTACCCGCTGCCCGGAACGCTACGCAGGGCAAAAGCGATTCTCGTCCTCCGTGCTTGCTTTTACTCAGAAAGAGCCGTGGTGTGCTTTTTCGCCGGAAAACGCGTTTTCGGCCGAAAACGTGTACGTTTGCACTTCCCCGCCACAGGGAAGCTGCTAGCCGGCAATTCGCTGCCTATTTCTACCCGCTGCTCAGAACGCTACGCAGGGCAAAAGCGATTCTCGTCCTCCGTGCTTGCTTTTTCTCAGAAAGAGCCGTGGTGTGCGTTTTCGCCGGAAAACGCGTTTTCGGCCGAAAACGTGTACGTTTGCACTTCCCCGCCACAGGGAAGCTGCTAGCCGGGAATTCTCTGCCTGGTTCTACCCGCTGCCCGGAACGCTACGCAGGGCAAAAGCGATTCTCGTCCTCCGTGCTTGCTTTTTCTCAGAAAGAGCCGTGGTGTGCGTTTTCGCTGGAAAACGCGTTTTCGGCCGAAAACGTGTACGTTTGCACTTCCCCGCCACAAGGAAGCTGATAGCCGGGAATTCTCTGCCTGGTTCTACCCGCTGCCCGGAACGCTACGCAGGGCAAAAGCGATTCTCGTCCTCCGTGCTTGCTTTTTCTCAGAAAGAGCCATGGTGTGCGTTTTCGCCGGAAAACGCGTTTTCGGCCGAAAACGTGTACGTTTGCACTTCCAGGCCACAGGAAGATGCTAGCCGGGAATTCTCTGCCTGGTTCTACCCGCTGCCCGGAACGCTACGGAGGAGAAAAGCGATTCTCGTCCTCCGTGCTTGCTTTTTCTCAGAAAGAGCCGTGGTGTGCGTTTTCGCCGGAAAACGCGTTTTCGGCCGAAAACGTGTACGTTTGCACTTCCCCGCCACAGGGAAGATGCTAGCCGGGAATTCTCTGCCTGGTTCTACCCGCTGCCCGGAACGCTACGGAGGAGAAAAGCGATTCTCGTCCTCCGTGCTTGCTTTTTCTCAGAAAGAGCCGTGGTGTGCGTTTTCGCCGGAAAACGCGTTTTCGGCCGAAAACGTGTACGTTTGCACTTCCCCGCCACAGGGAAGCTGCTAGACGGGAATTCTCTGCCTGGTTCTACCCGCTGCCCGGAACGCTACGCAGGGCAAAAACGATTCTCGTCCTCCGTGCTTGCTTTTTCTCAGAAAGAGCCGTGGTGTGCGTTTTCGCCGGAAAACGTGTTTTCGGCGAAAACGTGTACGTTTGCACTCCCCGGCCACAGGGAAGATGCTAGCCGGGAATTCTCTGCCTGGTTCTACCCGCTGCCCGGAACGCTACGCAGGGCAAAAGCGATTCTCGTCCTCCGTGCTTGCTTTTTCTCAGAAAGAGCCGTGGTGTGCGTTTTCGCCGGAAAACGCGTTTTCGGCCGAAAACCTGTACGTTTGCACTTCCCGGCCACAGGGAAGCTGCTAGCCGGGAATTCTCTGCCTGGTTCTACCCGCTGCCCGGAACGCTACGCAGGGCAAAAGCGATTCTCGTCCTCTGTGCTTGCTTTTTCTCAGAAAGAGCCGTGGTGTGCGTTTTCGCCGGTAAACGCGTTTTCGGCCGAAAACGTGTACGTTTGCACTTCCCCGCCACAGGGAAGCTGCTAGCCGGGAATTCTCTGCCTGGTTCTACCCGCTGCCCGGAACGCTACGCAGGGCAAAAGCGATTCTCGTCCTCCGTGCTTGCTTTTTCTCAGAAAGAGCCGTGGTGTGCGTTTTCGCCGGAAATCGACTTTTCGGCCGAAAACGTGTACGTTTGCACTTCCCGGCCACAGGGAAGCTGCTAGCCGGGAATTCTCTGCCTGGTTCTACCCGCTGCCCGGAACACTACGCAGGGCAAAAGCGATTCTCGTCCTCCGTGCTTGCTTTTTCTCAGAAAGAGCCATGGTGTGCTTTTTCTCCGGAAAACGCGTTTTCGGCCGAAAACGTGTACGTTTGCATTTCCCGGCCACAGGGAAGCTGCTAGCCGGGAATTCTCTGCCTGGTTCTACCCGCTGCCCGGAACGCTACGCAGGGCAAAAGCGATTCTCGTCCTCCGTGCTTGCTTTTTCTCAGAAAGAGCCGTGGTGTGCGTTTTCGCCGGAAAACGACTTTTCGGCGAAAACGTGTACGTTTGCACTTCCCGGCCACAGGGAAGCTGCTAGACGGGAATTCTCTGCCTGGTTCTACCCGCTGCCAGGAACGCTACGCAGGGCAAAAGCGATTCTCGTCCTCCGTGCTTGCTTTTTCTCAGAAAGAGCCATGGTGTGCTTTTTCGCCGGAAAACGCGTTTTCGGCCGAAAACGTGTACGTTTGCACTTCCCGGCCACAGGGAAGCTGCTAGCCGGCAATTCGCTGCCTATTTCTACCCGCTGCTCAGAACGCTACGCAGGGCAAAAGCGATTCTCGTCCTCCGTGCTTGCTTTTTCTCAGAAAGAGCCGTGGTGTGCGTTTTCGCCGGAAAACGCGTTTTCGGCGAAAACGTGTACGTTTGCACTCCCCGGCCACATGGAAGCTGCTAGCCGGGAATTCTCTGCCTGGTTCTACCCGCTGCCCGGAATGCTACGCAGGGCAAAAGCGATTCTCGTCCTCCGTGCTTGCTTTTTCTCAGAAAGAGCCATGGTGTGCTTTTTCGCCGGAAAACGCGTTTTCGGCCGAAAACGTGTACGTTTGCACTTCCCGGCCACAGGGAAGCTGCTAGCCGGCAATTCGCTGCCTATTTCTACCCGCTGCTCAGAACGCTACGCAGGGCAAAAGCGATTCTCGTCCTCCGTGCTTGCTTTTTCTCAGAAAGAGCCGTGGTGTGCGTTTTCGCCGCAAAACGTGTTTTCGGCGAAAACGTGTACGTTTGCACTCCCCGGCCACAGGGAAGCTGCTAGCCGGGAATTCTCTGCCTGGTTCTACCCGCTGCCCGGAACGCTACGCAGGGCAAAAGCGATTCTCGTCCTCTGTGCTTGCTTTTTCTCAGAAAGAGCCGTGGTGTGCGTTTTCGCCGGAAAACGCGTTTTCGGCCGAAAACGTGTACGTTTGCACTTCCCCGCCACAGGTAAGCTGCTAGCCGGGAATTCTCTGCCTGGTTCTACCCGCTGCCCGGAACGCTACGCAGGGCAAAAGCGATTCTCGTCCTCCGTGCTTGCTTTTTCTCAGAAAGAGCCGTGGTGTGCGTTTTCGCCGGAAAACGCGTTTTCGGCCGAAAACGTGTACGTTTGCACTTCCCCGCCACAGGGAAGCTGCTAGCCGGGAATTCTCTGCCTGGTTCTACCCGCTGCCCGGAACGCTACGCAGGGCAAAAGCGATTCTCGTCCTCCGTGCTTGCTTTTTCTCAGAAAGAGCCGTGGTGTGCGTTTTCGCCGGAAAACGCGTTTTCGGCCGAAAACGTGTACGTTTGCACTTCCCGGCCACAGGGAAGCTGCTAGACGGGAATTCTCTGCCGGGTTCTACCCGCTGCCAGGAACGCTACGCAGGGCAAAAGCGATTCTCGTCCTCCGTGCTTGCTTTTTCTCAGAAAGAGCCATGGTGTGCTTTTTCGCCGGAAAACGCGTTTTCGGCCGAAAACGTGTACGTTTGCACTTCCCGGCCACAGGGAAGCTGCTAGCCGGCAATTCGCTGCCTATTTCTACCCGCTGCTCAGAACGCTACGCAGGGCAAAAGCGATTCTCGTCCTCCGTGCTTGCTTTTTCTCAGAAAGAGCCGTGGTGTGCGTTTTCGCCGCAAAACGTGTTTTCGGCGAAAACGTGTACGTTTGCACTCCCCGGCCACAGGGAAGCTGCTAGCCGGGAATTCTCTGCCTGGTTCTACCCGCTGCCCGGAACGCTACGCAGGGCAAAAGCGATTCTCGTCCTCCGTGCTTGCTTTTTCTCAGAAAGAGCCGTGGTGTGCGTTTTCGCCGGAAAACGCGTTTTCGGCCGAAAACGTGTACGTTTGCACTTCCCCGCCACAGGGAAGCTGCTAGCCGGGAATTCTCTGCCTGGTTCTACCCGCTGCCCGGAACGCTACGCAGGGCAAAAGCGATTCTCGTCCTCCGTGCTTGCTTTTTCTCAGAAAGAGCCGTGGTGTGCGTTTTCGCCGGAAAACGCGTTTTCGTCCGAAAACGTTTACGTTTGCACTTCCCGGCCACAGGGAAGCTGCTAGCCGGCAATTCTCTGCCTGGTTCTACCCGCTGCCCGGAACGCTACGCAGGGCAAAAGCGATTCTCGTCCTCCGTGCTTGCTTTTTCTCAGAAAGAGCCGTGGTGTGCGTTGTCGCCGCAAAACGTGTTTTCGGCGAAAACGTGTACGTTTGCACTCCCCGGCCACAGGGAAGCTGCTAGCCGGGAATTCTCTGCCTGGTTCTACCCGCTGCCCGGAACGCTACGCAGGGCAAAAGCGATTCTCGTCCTCCGTGCTTGCTTTTTCTCAGAAAGAGCCGTGGTGTGTGTTTTCGCCGGAAAACGCGTTTTCGGCCGAAAACGTGTACGTTTGCACTTCCCCGCCACAGGGAAGCTGCTAGCCGGGAATTCTCTGCCTGGTTCTACCCGCTGCCCGGAACGCTACGCAGGGCAAAAGCGATTCTCGTCCTCCGTGCTTGCTTTTTCTCAGAAAGAGCCGTGGTGTGCGTTTTCGCTGGAAAACGCGTTTTCGGCCGAAAACGTGTACGTTTGCACTTCCCCGCCACAAGGAAGCTGCTAGCCGGGAATTCTCTGCCTGGTTCTACCCGCTGCCCGGAACGCTACGCAGGGCAAAAGCGATTCTCGTCCTCCGTGCTTGCTTTTTCTCAGAAAGAGCCATGGTTTGCTTTTTCGCTGGAAAACGCGTTTTCGGCCGAAAACGTGTACGTTTGCACTTCCCGGCCACAGGGAAGCTGCTAGCCGGGAATTCTCTGCCTGGTTCTACCCGCTGCCCGGAACGCTACGCAGGGCAAAAGCGATTCTCGTCCTCCGTGCTTGCTTTTTCTCAGAAAGAGCCGTGGTGTGCGTTTTCGCCGGAAAACGCGTTTTCGGCCGAAAACGTGTACGTTTGCACTTCCCCGCCACAGGGAAGCTGCTAGACGGGAATTCTCTGCCTGGTTCTACCCGCTGCCCGGAACGCTACGCAGGGCAAAAGCGATTCTCGTCCTCCGTGCTTGCTTTTTCTCAGAAAGAGCCGTGGTGTGCGTTTTCGCCGGAAAACGCTTTTTCGGCCGAAAACGTGTACGTTTGCACTTCCCGGCCACAGGGAAGCTGCTAGCCGGGAATTCTCTGCCTGGTTCTACCCGCTGCCCGGAACGCTACGCAGGGCAAAAGCGATTCTCGTCCTCCGTGCTTGCTTTTTCTCAGAAAGAGCCATGGTGTGCTTTTTCGCTGGAAAACGCGTTTTCGGCCGAAAACGTGTACGTTTGCACTTCCCCGCCACAGGGAAGCTGCTAGCCGGCAATTCGCTGCCTATTTCTACCCGCTGCTCAGAACGCTACGCAGGGCAAAAGCGATTCTCGTCCTCCGTGCTTGCTTTTTCTCAGAAAGAGCCGTGGTGTGCCTTTTCGCCGGAAAACGCGTTTTCGGCCGAAAACGTGTACGTTTGCACTTCCCGGCCACAGGGAAGCTGCTAGCCGGGAATTCTCTGCCTGGTTCTACCCGCTGCCAGGAACGCTACGCAGGGCAAAAGCGATTCTCGTCCTCCGTGCTTGCTTTTTCTCAGAAAGAGCCGTGGTGTGCGTTTTCGCCGGAAAACGCGTTTTCGGCGAAAACGTGTACGTTTGCACTTCCCGGCCACAGGGAAGCTGCTAGCCGGGAATTCTCTGCCTGGTTCTACCCGCTGCCCGGAACACTACGCAGGGCAAAAGCGATTCTCGTCCTCCGTGCTTGCTTTTTCTCAGAAAGAGCCGTGGTGTGCGTTTTCGCCGGAAAACGCGTTTTCGGCCGAAAACGTGTACATTTGCACTTCCCCGCCACAGGGAAGCTGCTAGCCGGGAATTCTCTGCCTGGTTCTACCCGCTGCCCGGAACGCTACGCAGGGCAAAAGCGATTCTCGTCCTCCGTGCTTGCTTTTTCTCAGAAAGAGCCGTGGTGTGCGTTTTCGCCGGAAAACGACTTTTCGGCGAAAACGTGTACGTTTGCACTTCCCGGCCACAGGGAAGCTGCTAGCCGGGAATTCTCTGCCTGGTTCTACCCGCTGTCCGGAAAGCTACGCAGGGCAAAAGCGATTCTCGTCCTCCGTGCTTGCTTTTTCTCAGAAAGAGCCGTGGTGTGCGTTTTCGCCGGTAAAAGCGTTTTCGGCCGAAAACGTGTACGTTTGCACTTCCCCGCCACAGGGAAGCTGCTAGCCGGGAATTCTCTGCCTGGTTCTACCCGCTGCCCGGAACGCTACGCAGGGCAAAAGCGATTCTCGTCCTCCGTGCTTGCTTTTTCTCAGAAAGAGCCGTGGTGTGCGTTTTCGCCGGAAAACGCGTTTTCGGCGAAAACGTGTACGTTTGCACTTCCCCGTCACAGGGAAGCTGCTAGCCGGGAATTCTCTGCCTGGTTCTACCCGCTGCCCGGAACGCTACGCAGGGCAAAAGGGATTCTCGTCCTCCGTGCTTGCTTTTTCTCAGAAAGAGCCGTGGTGTGCGTTTTCGCCGGTAAACGCGTTTTCGGCCGAAAACGTGTACGTTTGCACTTCCCGGCCACAGGGAAGCTGCTAGACGGGAATTCTCTGCCTGGTTCTACCCGCTGCCCGGAACGCTACGCAGGGCAAAAGCGATTCTCGTCCTCCGTGCTTGCTTTTTCTCAGAAAGAGCCGTGGTGTGCGTTTTCGCCGGAAAACGCGTTTTCGGCGAAAACGTGTACGTTTGCACTTCCCGGCCACAGGGAAGCTGCTAGACGGGAATTCTCTGCCTGGTTCTACCCGCTGCCCGGAACGCTACGCAGGGCAAAAGCGATTCTCGTCCTCCGTGCTTGCTTTTTCTCAGAAAGAGCCGTGGTGTGCGTTTTCGCCGGAAAACGCGTTTTCGGCCGAAAACGTGTACGTTTGCACTTCCCCGCCACAGGGAAGCTGCTAGCCGGGAATTCTCTGCCTGGTTCTACCCGCTGCCCGGAACGCTACGCAGGGCAAAAGCGATTCTCGTCCTCCGCGCTTGCTTTTTCTCAGAAAGAGCCGTGGTGTGCGTTTTCGCCGCAAAACGCGTTTTCGGCCGAAAACGTTTACGTTTGCACTCCCCGGCCACAGGGAAGCTGCTAGCCGGGAATTCTCTGCCTGATTCTACCCGCTGCCCGGAACGCTACGCAGGGCAAAAGCGATTCTCGTCCTCCGTGCTTGCTTTTTCTCAGAAAGAGCCGTGGTGTGCGTTTTCGCCGGAAAACGCGTTTTCGGCGAAAACGTGTACGTTTGCACTTCCCGGCCACAGGGAAGCTGCTAGCCGGGAATTCTCTGCCTGGTTCTACCCGCTGCCCGGAACGCTACGCAGGGCAAAAGCGATTCTCGTCCTCCGTGCTTGCTTTTTCTCAGAAAGAGCCGTGTTGTGCGTTTTCGCCAGAAAACGCGTTTTCGGCCGAAAACGTGTACGTTTGCACTTCCCCGCCACAGGGAAGCTGCTAGCCGGGAATTCTCTGCCTGGTTCTACCCGCTGCCCGGAACGCTACGCAGGGCAAAAGCGATTCTCGTCCTCCGTGCTTGCTTTTTCTCAGAAAGAGCCGTGGTGTGCGTTTTCGCCAGAAAACGCGTTTTCGGCGAAAACGTGTACGTTTGCACTTCCCGGCCACAGGGAAGCTGCTAGACGGGAATTCTCTGCCTGGATCTACCCGCTGCCCGGAACGCTACGCAGGGCAAAAGCGATTCTCGTCCTCCGTGCTTGCTTTTTCTCAGAAAGAGCCGTGGTGTGCGTTTTCGCCGGAAAACGCGTTTTCGGCCGAAAACGTGTACGTTTGCACTTCCCGGCCACAGGGAAGCTGCTAGCCGGGAATTCTCTGCCTGGTTCTACCCGCTGCCCGGAACGCTACGCAGGGCAAAAGCGATTCTCGTCCTCCGTGCTTGCTTTTTCTCAGAAAGAGCCGTGGTGTGCGTTTTCGCGGGAAAACGCGTTTTCGGCCGAAAACGTGTACGTTTGCACTTCCCGGCCACAGGGAAGCTGCTAGCCGGGAATTCTCTGCCTGGTTCTACCCGCTGCCCGGAACGCTACGCAGGGCAAAAGCGATTCTCGTCCTCCGTGCTTGCTTTTTCTCAGAAAGAGCCGTGGTGTGCGTTTTCGCCGGAAAACGCGTTTTCGGCGAAAACGTGTACGTTTGCACTTCCCGGCCACAGGGAAGCTGCTAGCCGGGAATTCTCTGCCTGGTTCTACCCGCTGCCCGGGACACTACGCAGGGCAAAAGCGATTCTCGTCCTCCGTGCTTGCTTTTTCTCAGAAAGAGCCATGGTGTGCTTTTTCTCCGGAAAACGCGTTTTCGGCCGAAAACGTGTACGTTTGCATTTCCCGGCCACAGGGAAGCTGCTAGCCGGGAATTCTCTGCCTGGTTCTACCCGCTGCCCGGAACGCTACGCAGGGCAAAAGCGATTCTCGTCCTCCGTGCTTGCTTTTTCTCAGAAAGAGCCGTGGTGTGCGTTTTCGCCGGAAAACGCCTTTTCGGCCGAAAACGTGTACGTTTGCATTTCCCGGCCACATGGAAGCTGCTAGCCGGGAATTCTCTGCCTGGTTCTACCCGCTGCCCGGAACGCTACGCAGGGCAAAAGCGATTCTCGTCCTCTGTGCTTGCTTTTTCTCAGAAAGAGCCGTGGTGTGCGTTTTCGCCGGTAAACGCGTTTTCGGCCGAAAACGTGTACGTTTGCACTTCCCGGCCACAGGGAAGCTGCTAGCCGGGAATTCTCTGCCTGGTTCTACCCGCTGCCCGGAACGCTACGCAGGGCAAAAGCGATTCTCGTCCTCCGTGCTTGCTTTTTCTCAGAAAGAGCCGTGGTGTGCGTTTTCGCCGGAAAACGCGTTTTCGGCGAAAACGTGTACGTTTGCACTTCCCGGCCACAGGGAAGCTGCTAGCCGGGAATTCTCTGCCTGGTTCTACCCGCTGCCCGGAACGCTACGCAGGGCAAAAGCGATTCTCGTCCTCCGTGCTTGCTTTTTCTCAGAAAGAGCCGTGGTGTGCGTTTTCGCTAGAAAACGCGTTTTCGGCCGAAAACGTGTACGTTTGCACTTCCCCGCCACAGGGAAGCTGCTAGCCGGGAATTCTCTGCCTGGTTCTACCCGCTGCCCGGAACGCTACGCAGGGCAAAAGCGATTCTCGTCCTCCGTGCTTGCTTTTTCTCAGAAAGAGCCGTGGTGTGCGTTTTCGCCGGAAAACGCGTTTTCGGCGAAAACGTGTACGTTTGCACTTCCCGGCCACAGGGAAGCTGCTAGCCGGGAATTCTCTGCCTGGTTCTACCCGCTGCCCGGAACACTACGCAGGGCAAAAGCGATTCTCGTCCTCCGTGCTTGCTTTTTCTCAGAAAGAGCCATGGTGTGCTTTTTCTCCGGAAAACGCGTTTTCGGCCGAAAACGTGTACGTTTGCATTTCCCGGCCACAGGGAAGCTGCTAGCCGGGAATTCTCTGCCTGGTTCTACCCGCTGCCCGGAACGCTACGCAGGGCAAAAGCGATTCTCGTCCTCCGTGCTTGCTTTTTCTCAGAAAGAGCCGTGGTGTGCGTTTTCGCCGGAAAACGCGTTTTCGGCCGAAAACGTGTACGTTTGCACTTCCCGGCCACAGGGAAGCTGCTAGACGGGAATTCTCTGCCTGGTTCTACCCGCTGCCAGGAACGCTACGCAGGGCAAAAGCGATTCTCGTCCTCCGTGCTTGCTTTTTCTCAGAAAGAGCCATGGTGTGCTTTTTCGCCGGAAAACGCGTTTTCGGCCGAAAACGTGTACGTTTGCACTTCCCGGCCACAGGGAAGCTGCTAGCCGGCAATTCGCTGCCTATTTCTACCCGCTGCTCAGAACGCTACGCAGGGCAAAAGCGATTCTCGTCCTCCGTGCTTGCTTTTTCTCAGAAAGAGCCGTGGTGTGCGTTTTCGCCGGAAAACGCGTTTTCGGCGAAAACGTGTACGTTTGCACTCCCCGGCCACAGGGAAGCTGCTAGCCGGCAATTCGCTGCCTATTTCTACCCGCTGCTCAGAACGCTACGCAGGGCAAAAGCGATTCTCGTCCTCCGTGCTTGCTTTTTCTCAGAAAGAGCCGTGGTGTGCGTTTTCGCCGCAAAACGTGTTTTCGGCGAAAACGTGTACGTTTGCACTCCCCGGCCACAGGGAAGCTGCTAGCTGGGAATTCTCTGCCTGGTTCTACCCGCTGCCCGGAACGCTACGCAGGGCAAAAGCGATTCTCGTCCTCCGTGCTTGCTTTTTCTCAGAAAGAGCCGTGGTGTGCGTTTTCGCCGGAAAACGCGTTTTCGGCCAAAAACGTGTACGTTTGCACTTCCCCGCCACAGGTAAGCTGCTAGCCGGGAATTCTCTGCCTGGTTCTACCCGCTGCCCGGAACGCTACGCAGGGCAAAAGCGATTCTCGTCCTCCGTGCTTGCTTTTTCTCAGAAAGAGCCGTGGTGTGCGTTTTCGCCGGAAAACGCGTTTTCGGCCGAAAACGTGTACGTTTGCACTTCCCCGCCACAGGGAAGCTGCTAGCCGGGAATTCTCTGCCTGGTTCTACCCGCTGCCCGGAACGCTACGCAGGGCAAAAGCGATTCTCGTCCTCCGTGCTTGCTTTTTCTCAGAAAGAGCCGTGGTGTGCGTTTTCGCCGGAAAACGCGTTTTCGGCCGAAAACGTGTACGTTTGCACTTCCCGGCCACAGGGAAGCTGCTAGACGGGAATTCTCTGCCGGGTTCTACCCGCTGCCAGGAACGCTACGCAGGGCAAAAGCGATTCTCGTCCTCCGTGCTTGCTTTTTCTCAGAAAGAGCCATGGTGTGCTTTTTCGCCGGAAAACGCGTTTTCGGCCGAAAACGTGTACGTTTGCACTTCCCGGCCACAGGGAAGCTGCTAGCCGGCAATTCGCTGCCTATTTCTACCCGCTGCTCAGAACGCTACGCAGGGCAAAAGCGATTCTCGTCCTCCGTGCTTGCTTTTTCTCAGAAAGAGCCGTGGTGTGCGTTTTCGCCGGAAAACGCGTTTTCGGCGAAAACGTTTACGTTTGCACTCCCCGGCCACAGGGAAGCTGCTAGCCGGGAATTCTCTGCCTGGTTCTACCCGCTGCCCGGAACGCTACGCAGGGCAAAAGCGATTCTCGTCCTCCGTGCTTGCTTTTTCTCAGAAAGAGCCGTGGTGTGCGTTTTCGCCGGAAAACGCGTTTTCGGCCGAAAACGTGTACGTTTGCACTTCCCCGCCACAGGGAAGCTGCTAGCCGGGAATTCTCTGCCTGGTTCTACCCGCTGCCCGGAACGCTACGCAGGGCAAAAGCGATTCTCGTCCTCCGTGCTTGCTTTTTCTCAGAAAGAGCCGTGGTGTGCGTTTTCGCCGGAAAACGCGTTTTCGTCCGAAAACGTTTACGTTTGCACTTCCCGGCCACAGGGAAGCTGCTAGCCGGCAATTCTCTGCCTGGTTCTACCCGCTGCCCGGAACGCTACGCAGGGCAAAAGCGATTCTCGTCCTCCGTGCTTGCTTTTTCTCAGAAAGAGCCGTTGTGTGCGTTGTCGCCGCAAAACGTGTTTTCGGCGAAAACGTGTACGTTTGCACTCCCCGGCCACAGGGAAGCTGCTAGCCGGGAATTCTCTGCCTGGTTCTACCCGCTGCCCGGAACGCTACGCAGGGCAAAAGCGATTCTCGTCCTCCGTGCTTGCTTTTTCTCAGAAAGAGCCGTGGTGTGCGTTTTCGCCGGAAAACGCGTTTTCGGCCGAAAACGTGTACGTTTGCACTTCCCCGCCACAGGGAAGCTGCTAGCCGGGAATTCTCTGCCTGGTTCTACCCGCTGCCCGGAACGCTACGCAGGGCAAAAGCGATTCTCGTCCTCCGTGCTTGCTTTTTCTCAGAAAGAGCCGTGGTGTGCGTTTTCGCCGGAAAACGCGTTTTCGGCCGAAAACGTGTACGTTTGCACTTCCCGGCCACAGGGAAGCTGCTAGCCGGCAATTCGCTGCCTATTTCTACCCGCTGCTCAGAACGCTACGCAGGGCAAAAGCGATTCTCGTCCTCCGTGCTTGCTTTTTCTCAGAAAGAGCCGTGGTGTGTGTTTTCGCCGGAAAACGCGTTTTCGGCCGAAAACGTGTACGTTTGCACTTCCCCGCCACAGGGAAGCTGCTAGCCGGGAATTCTCTGCCTGGTTCTACCCGCTGCCCGGAACGCTACGCAGGGCAAAAGCGATTCTCGTCCTCCGTGCTTGCTTTTTCTCAGAAAGAGCCGTGGTGTGCGTTTTCGCCGGAAAACGCGTTTTCGGCCGAAAACGTGTACGTTTGCACTTCCCGGCCACAGGGAAGCTGCTAGCCGGGAATTCTCTGCCTGGTTCTACCCGCTGCCCGGAACGCTACGCAGGGCAAAAGCGATTCTCGTCCTCCGTGCTTGCTTTTTCTCAGAAAGAGCCATGGTGTGCTTTTTCGCTGGAAAACGCGTTTTCGGCCGAAAACGTGTACGTTTGCACTTCCCGGCCACAGGGAAGCTGCTAGCCGGCAATTCGCTGCCTATTTCTACCCGCTGCTCAGAACGCTACGCAGGGCAAAAGCGATTATCGTCCTCCGTGCTTGCTTTTTCTCAGAAAGAGCCGTGGTGTGCGTTTTCGCCGGAAAACGCGTTTTCGGCCGAAAACGTGTACGTTTGCACTTCCCGGCCACAGGGAAGCTGCAAGCCGGGAATTCTCTGCCTGGTTCTACCCGCTGCCCGGAACGCTACGCAGGGCAAAAGCGATTCTCGTCCTCCGTGCTTGCTTTTTCTCAGAAAGAGCCGTGGTGTGCGTTTTCGCCGGAAAACGCGTTTTCGGCCGAAAACGTGTACGTTTGCACTTCCCCGCCACAGGGAAGCTGCTAGCCGGGAATTCTCTGCCTGGTTCTACCCGCTGCCCGGAACGCTACGCAGGGCAAAAGCGATTCTCGTCCTCCGTGCTTGCTTTTTCTCAGAAAGAGCCGTGGTGTGCGTTTTCGCCGGAAAACGCTTTTTCGGCCGAAAACGTGTACGTTTGCACTTCCCGGCCACAGGGAAGCTGCTAGCCGGGAATTCTCTGCCTGGTTCTACCCGCTGCCCGGAACGCTACGCAGGGCAAAAGCGATTCTCGTCCTCCGTGCTTGCTTTTTCTCAGAAAGAGCCATGGTGTGCTTTTTCGCTGGAAAACGCGTTTTCGGCCGAAAACGTGTACGTTTGCACTTCCCGGCCACAGGGAAGCTGCTAGCCGGCAATTCGCTGCCTATTTCTACCCGCTGCTCAGAACGCTACGCAGGGCAAAAGCGATTCTCGTCCTCCGTGCTTGCTTTTTCTCAGAAAGAGCCGTGGTGTGCGTTTTCGCCGGAAAACGCGTTTTCGGCCGAAAACGTGTACGTTTGCACTTCCCGGCCACAGGGAAGCTGCAAGCCGGGAATTCTCTGCCTGGTTCTACCCGCTGCCCGGAACGCTACGCAGGGCAAAAGCGATTCTCGTCCTCCGTGCTTGCTTTTTCTCAGAAAGAGCCGTGGTGTGCGTTTTCGCCGGAAAACGCGTTTTCGGCCGAAAACGTGTACGTTTGCACTTCCAGGCCACAGGAAGATGCTAGCCGGGAATTCTCTGCCTGGTTCTACCCGCTGCCCGGAACGCTACGGAGGAGAAAAGCGATTCTCGTCCTCCGTGCTTGCTTTTTCTCAGAAAGAGCCGTGGTGTGCGTTTTCGCCGGAAAACGCGTTTTCGGACGAAAACGTGTACGTTTGCACTTCCCGGCCACAGGGAAGCTGCTAGCCGGGAATTCTCTGCCTGGTTCTACCCGCTGCCCGGAACACTACGCAGGGCAAAAGCGATTCTCGTCCTCCGTGCTTGCTTTTTCTCAGAAAGAGCCGTGGTGTGCGTTTTCGCCGGAAAACGCGTTTTCGGCCGAAAACGTGTACGTTTGCACTTCCCCGCCACAGGGAAGCTGCTAGCCGGGAATTCTCTGCCTGGTTCTACCCGCTGCCCGGAACGCTACGCAGGGCAAAAGCGATTCTCCTCCTCCGTGCTTGCTTTTTCTCAGAAAGAGCCGTGGTGTGCGTTTTCACTGGAAAACGCGTTTTCGGCCGAAAACGTGTACGTTTGCACTTCCCCGCCACAAGGAAGCTGCTAGCCGGGAATTCTCTGCCTGGTTCTACCCGCTGCCCGGAACGCTACGCAGGGCAAAAGCGATTCTCGTCCTCCGTGCTTGCTTATTCTCAGAAAGAGCCATGGTGTGCTTTTTCGCTGGAAAACGCGTTTTCGGCCGAAAACGTGTACGTTTGCACTTCCCCGCCACAGGGAAGCTGCTAGCCGGGAATTCTCTGCCTGGTTCTACCCGCTGCCCGGAACGCTACGCAGGGCAAAAGCGATTCTCGTCCTCCGTGCTTGCTTTTTCTCAGAAAGAGCCGTGGTTTGCGTTTTCGCCGCGAAACGCGTTTTCGGCCGAAAACGTTTACGTTTGCACTTGCCGGCCACAGGGAAGCTGCTAGACGGGAATTCTCTGCCTGGTTCTACCCGCTGCCCGGAACGCTACGCAGGGCAAAAGCGATTCTCGTCCTCCGTGCTTGCTTTTTCTCAGAAAGAGCCGTGGTGTGCGTTTTCGCCGGTAAACGCGTTTTCGGCCGAAAACGTGTACGTTTGCACTTCCCGGCCACAGGGAAGCTGCTAGCCGGGAATTCTCTGCCTGGTTCTACCCGCTGCCCGGAACGCTACGCAGGGCAAAAGCGATTCTCGTCCTCCGTGCTTGCTTTTTCTCAGAAAGAGCCGTGGTGTGCGTTTTCGCGGGAAAACGCGTTTTCGGCCGAAAACGTGTACGTTTGCACTTCCCCGCCACAGGGAAGCTGCTAGCCGGGAATTCTCTGCCTGGTTCTACCCGCTGCCCGGAACGCTACGCAGGGCAAAAGCGATTCTCGTCCTCCGTGCTTGCTTTTTCTCAGAAAGAGCCGTGGTGTGCGTTTTCGCCGGAAAACGCGTTTTCGGCCGAAAACGTGTACGTTTGCACTTCCCCGCCACAGGGAAGCTGCTAGCCGGGAATTCTCTGCCTGGTTCTACCCGCTGCCCGGAACGCTACGCAGGGCAAAAGCGATTCTCGTCCTCCGTGCTTGCTTTTTCTCAGAAAGAGCCGTGGTGTGCGTTTTCTCCGGAAAACGCGTTTTCGGCCGAAAACGTGTACGTTTGCACTTCCCGGCCACAGGGAAGCTGCTAGACGGGAATTCTCTGCCTGGTTCTACCCGCTGCCCGGAACACTACGCAGGGCAAAAGCGATTCTCGTCCTCCGTGCTTGCTTTTTCTCAGAAAGAGCCGTGGTGTGCGTTTTCGCTGGAAAACGCGTTTTCGGCCGAAGACGTGTACGTTTGCACTTCCCGGCCACAGGGAAGCTGCTAGCCGGGAATTCTCTGCCTGGTTCTACCCGCTGCCCGGAATGCTACGCAGGGCAAAAGCGATTCTCGTCCTCCGTGCTTGCTTTTTCTCAGAAAGAGCCGTGGTGTGCGTTTTCGCCGCAAAACGCGTTTTCGGCCGAAAACGTGTACGTTTGCACTTCCCGGCCACAGGGAAGCTGCTAGCCGGCAATTCGCTGCCTATTTCTACCCGCTGCTCAGAACGCTACGCAGGGCAAAAGCGATTCTCGTCCTCCGTGCTTGCTTTTTCTCAGAAAGAGCCGTGGTGTGCGTTTTCGCCGGAAAACGCGTTTTCGGCCGAAAACGTGTACGTTTGCACTTCCCGGCCACAGGGAAGCTGCAAGCCGGGAATTCTCTGCCTGGTTCTACCCGCTGCCCGGAACGCTACGCAGGGCAAAAGCGATTCTCGTCCTCCGTGCTTGCTTTTTCTCAGAAAGAGCCGTGGTGTGCGTTTTCGCCGGAAAACGCGTTTTCGGCCGAAAACGTGTACGTTTGCACTTCCAGGCCACAGGAAGATGCTAGCCGGGAATTCTCTGCCTGGTTCTACCCGCTGCCCGGAACGCTACGGAGGAGAAAAGCGATTCTCGTCCTCCGTGCTTGCTTTTTCTCAGAAAGAGCCGTGGTGTGCGTTTTCGCCGGAAAACGCGTTTTCGGCCGAAAACGTGTACGTTTGCACTTCCCGGCCACAGGGAAGCTGCTAGCCGGGAATTCTCTGCCTGGTTCTACCCGCTGCCCGGAACGCTACGCAGGGCAAAAGCGATTCTCGTCCTCCGTGCTTGCTTTTTCTCAGAAAGAGCCGTGGTGTGCGTTTTCGCTGGAAAACGCGTTTTCGGCCGAAAACGTGTACGTTTGCACTTCCCCGCCACAAGGAAGCTGCTAGCCGGGAATTCTCTGCCTGGTTCTACCCGCTGCCCGGAACGCTACGCAGGGCAAAAGCGATTCTCGTCCTCCGTGCTTGCTTATTCTCAGAAAGAGCCATGGTGTGCTTTTTCGCTGGAAAACGCGTTTTCGGCCGAAAACGTGTACGTTTGCACTTCCCCGCCACAGGGAAGCTGCTAGCCGGGAATTCTCTGCCTGGTTCTACCCGCTGCCCGGAACGCTACGCAGGGCAAAAGCGATTCTCGTCCTCCGTGCTTGCTTTTTCTCAGAAAGAGCCGTGGTTTGCGTTTTCGCCGGAAAACGCGTTTTCGGCCGAAAACGTTTACGTTTGCACTTGCCGGCCACAGGGAAGCTGCTAGACGGGAATTCTCTGCCTGGTTCTACCCGCTGCCCGGAACGCTACGCAGGGCAAAAGCGATTCTCGTCCTCCGTGCTTGCTTTTTCTCAGAAAGAGCCGTGGTGTGCGTTTTCGCGGGAAAACGCGTTTTCGGCCGAAAACGTGTACGTTTGCACTTCCCGGCCACAGGGAAGCTGCTAGCCGGGAATTCTCTGCCTGGTTCTACCCGCTGCCCGGAACGCTACGCAGGGCAAAAGCGATTCTCGTCCTCCGTGCTTGCTTTTTCTCAGAAAGAGCCGTGGTGTGCGTTTTCGCGGGAAAACGCGTTTTCGGCCGAAAACGTGTACGTTTGCACTTCCCCGCCACAGGGAAGCTGCTAGCAGGGAATTCTCTGCCTGGTTCTACCCGCTGCCCGGAACGCTACGCAGGGCAAAAGCGATTCTCGTCCTCCGTGCTTGCTTTTTCTCAGAAAGAGCCGTGGTGTGCGTTTTCGCCGGAAAACGCGTTTTCGGCCGAAAAAGTGTACGTTTGCACTTCCCGGCCACAGGGAAGCTGCTAGCCGGGAATTCTCTGCCTGGTTCTACCCGCTGCCCGGAACGCTACGCAGGGCAAAAGCGATTCTCGTCCTCCGTGCTTGCTTTTTCTCAGAAAGAGCCGTGGTGTGCGTTTTCGCCGGAAAACGCGTTTTCGGCCGAAAACGTGTACGTTTGCACTTCCCGGCCACAGGGAAGCTGCTAGACGGGAATTCTCTGCCTGGTTCTACCCGCTGCCCGGAACGCTACGCAGGGCAAAAGCGATTCTCGTCCTCCGTGCTTGCTTTTTCTCAGAAAGAGCCGTGGTGTGCGTTTTCGCTGGAAAACGCGTTTTCGGCCGAAGACGTGTACGTTTGCACTTCCCCGCCACAGGGAAGCTGCTAGCCGGGAATTCTCTGCCTGGTTCTACCCGCTGCCCGGAATGCTACGCAGGGCAAAAGCGATTCTCGTCCTCCGTGCTTGCTTTTTCTCAGAAAGAGCCGTGGTGTGCGTTTTCGCCGCAAAACGCGTTTTCGGCCGAAAACGTGTGCGTTTGCACTTCCCCGTCACAGGGAAGCTGCTAGCCGGGAATTCTCTGCCTGGTTCTACCCGCTGCCCGGAACGCTACGCAGGGCAAAAGCGATTCTCGTCCTCCGTGACTGCTTTTTCTCAGAAAGAGCCGTGGTGTGCGTTTTCGCCGGAAAACGCCTTTTCGGCCGAAAACGTGTACGTTTGCACTTCCCGGCCACAGGGAAGCTGCTAGACGGGAATTCTCTGCCTGGTTCTACCCGCTGCCCGGAACGCTACGCAGGGCAAAAGCGATTCTCGTCCTCCGTGCTTGCTTTTTCTCAGAAAGAGCCGTGGTGTGCGTTTTCGCCGCAAAACGCGTTTTCGGCCGAAAACGTGTACGTTTGCAATTCCCCGTCACAGGGAAGCTGCTAGCCGGGAATTCTCTGCCTGGTTCTACCCGCTGCCCGGAACGCTAAGCAGGGCAAAAGCGATTCTCGTCCTCCGTGACTGCTTTTTCTCAGAAAGAGCCGTGGTGTGCGTTTTCGCCGGAAAACGCGTTTTCGGCCGAAAACGTGTACGTTTGCACTTCCCGGCCACAGGGAAGCTGCTAGACGGGAATTCTCTGCCTGGTTCTACCCGCTGCCCGGAACGCTACGCAGGGCAAAAGCGATTCTCGTCCTCCGTGCTTGCTTTTTCTCAGAAAGAGCCGTGGTGTGCGTTTTCGCCGGAAAACGCGTTTTCGGCCGAAAACGTGTACGTTTGCACTTCCCGGCCACAGGGAAGCTGCTAGCCGGGAATTCTCTGCCTGGTTCTACCCGCTGCCCGGAACGCTACGCAGGGCAAAAGCGATTCTCGTCCTCCGTGCTTGCTTTTTCTCAGAAAGAGCCGTGGTGTGCGTTTTCGCCAGAAAACGCGTTTTCGGCCGAAAACGTGTACGTTTGCACTTCCCCGCCACATGGAAGCTGCTAGCCGGGAATTCTCTGCCTGGTTCTACCCGCTGCCCGGAACGCTACGCAGGGCAAAAGCGATTCTCGTCCTCCGTGCTTGCTTTTTCTCAGAAAGAGCCGTGGTGTGCGTTTTCGCTGGAAAACGCGTTTTCGGCCGAAGACGTGTACGTTTGCACTTCCCCGCCACAGGGAAGCTGCTAGCCGGGAATTCTCTGCCTGGTTCTACCCGCTGCCCGGAATGCTACGCAGGGCAAAAGCGATTCTCGTCCTCCGTGCTTGCTTTTTCTCAGAAAGAGCCGTGGTGTGCGTTTTCGCCGCAAAACGCGTTTTCGGCCGAAAACGTGTGCGTTTGCACTTCCCCGTCACAGGGAAGCTGCTAGCCGGGAATTCTCTGCCTGGTTCTACCCGCTGCCCGGAACGCTACGCAGGGCAAAAGCGATTCTCGTCCTCCGTGACTGCTTTTTCTCAGAAAGAGCCGTGGTGTGCGTTTTCGCCGGAAAACGCCTTTTCGGCCGAAAACGTGTACGTTTGCACTTCCCGGCCACAGGGAAGCTGCTAGACGGGAATTCTCTGCCTGGTTCTACCCGCTGCCCGGAACGCTACGCAGGGCAAAAGCGATTCTCGTCCTCCGTGCTTGCTTTTTCTCAGAAAGAGCCGTGGTGTGCGTTTTCGCCGCAAAACGCGTTTTCGGCCGAAAACGTGTACGTTTGCAATTCCCCGTCACAGGGAAGCTGCTAGCCGGGAATTCTCTGCCTGGTTCTACCCGCTGCCCGGAACGCTAAGCAGGGCAAAAGCGATTCTCGTCCTCCGTGACTGCTTTTTCTCAGAAAGAGCCGTGGTGTGCGTTTTCGCCGGAAAACGCGTTTTCGGCCGAAAACGTGTACGTTTGCACTTCCCGGCCACAGGGAAGCTGCTAGACGGGAATTCTCTGCCTGGTTCTACCCGCTGCCCGGAACGCTACGCAGGGCAAAAGCGATTCTCGTCCTCCGTGCTTGCTTTTTCTCAGAAAGAGCCGTGGTGTGCGTTTTCGCCGGAAAACGCGTTTTCGGCCGAAAACGTGTACGTTTGCACTTCCCGGCCACAGGGAAGCTGCTAGCCGGGAATTCTCTGCCTGGTTCTACCCGCTGCCCGGAACGCTACGCAGGGCAAAAGCGATTCTCGTCCTCCGTGCTTGCTTTTTCTCAGAAAGAGCCGTGGTGTGCGTTTTCGCCAGAAAACGCGTTTTCGGCCGAAAACGTGTACGTTTGCACTTCCCCGCCACAGGGAAGCTGCTAGCCGGGAATTCGCTGCCTGGTTCTACCCGCTGCCCGGAACGCTACGCAGGGCAAAAGCGATTCTCGTCCTCCGTGCTTGCTTTTTCTCAGAAAGAGCCGTGGTGTGCGTTTTCGCGGGAAAACGCGTTTTCGGCCGAAAACGTGTACGTTTGCACTTCCCGGCCACAGGGAAGCTGCTAGCCGGGAATTCTCTGCCTGGTTCTACCCGCTGCCCGGAACGCTACGCAGGGCAAAAGCGATTCTCGTCCTCCGTGCTTGCTTTTTCTCAGAAAGAGCCGTGGTGTGCGTTTTCGCGGGAAAACGCGTTTTCGGCCGAAAACGTGTACGTTTGCACTTCCCCGCCACAGGGAAGCTGCTAGCCGGGAATTCTCTGCCTGGTTCTACCCGCTGCCCGGAACGCTACGCAGGGCAAAAGCGATTCTCGTCCTCCGTGCTTGCTTTTTCTCAGAAAGAGCCGTGGTGTGCGTTTTCGCCGGAAAACGCGTTTTCGGCCGAAAACGTGTACGTTTGCACTTCCCCGTCACAGGGAAGCTGCTAGCCGGGAATTCTCTGCCTGGTTCTACCCGCTGCCCGGAACGCTAAGCAGGGCAAAAGCGATTCTCGTCCTCCGTGACTGCTTTTTCTCAGAAAGAGCCGTGGTGTGCGTTTTCGCCGGTAAACGCGTTTTCGGCCGAAAACGTGTACGTTTGCACTTCCCGGCCACAGGGAAGCTGCTAGACGGGAATTCTCTGCCTGGTTCTACCCGCTGCCCGGAACGCTACGCAGGGCAAAAGCGATTCTCGTCCTCCGTGCTTGCTTTTTCTCAGAAAGAGCCGTGGTGTGCGTTTTCGCCGGAAAACGCGTTTTCGGCCGAAAACGTGTACGTTTGCACTTCCCCGCCACAGGGAAGCTGCTAGACGGGAATTCTCTGCCTGGTTCTACCCGCTGCCCGGAACGCTACGCAGGGCAAAAGCGATTCTCGTCCTCCGTGCTTGCTTTTTCTCAGAAAGAGCCGTGGTTTGCGTTTTCGCCGGAAAACGCGTTTTCGGCCGAAAACGTTTACGTTTGCACTTCCCGGCCACAGGGAAGCTGCTAGACGGGAATTCTCTGCCTGGTTCTACCCGCTGCCCGGAACGCTACGCAGGGCAAAAGCGATTCTCGTCCTCCGTGCTTGCTTTTTCTCAGAAAGAGCCGTGGTGTGCGTTTTCGCGGGAAAACGCGTTTTCGGCCGAAAACGTGTACGTTTGCACTTCCCGGCCACAGGGAAGCTGCTAGCCGGGAATTCTCTGCCTGGTTCTACCCGCTGCCCGGAACGCTACGCAGGGCAAAAGCGATTCTCGTCCTCCGTGCTTGCTTTTTCTCAGAAAGAGCCGTGGTGTGCGTTTTCGCCGGAAAACGCGTTTTCGGCCGAAAACGTGTACGTTTGCACTTCCCCGCCACAGGGAAGCTGCTAGCCGGGAATTCTCTGCCTGGTTCTACCCGCTGCCCGGAACGCTACGCAGGGCAAAAGCGATTCTCGTCCTCCGTGCTTGCTTTTTCTCAGAAAGAGCCGTGGTGTGCGTTTTCGCTGGAAAACGCGTTTTCGGCCGAAAACGTGTACGTTTGCACTTCCCCGCCACAAGGAAGCTGATAGCCGGGAATTCTCTGCCTGGTTCTACCCGCTGCCCGGAACGCTACGCAGGGCAAAAGTGATTCTCGTCCTCCGTGCTTGCTTTTTCTCAGAAAGAGCCATGGTGTGCGTTTTCGCCGGAAAACGCGTTTTCGGCCGAAAACGTGTACGTTTGCACTTCCAGGCCACAGGAAGATGCTAGCCGGGAATTCTCTGCCTGGTTCTACCCGCTGCCCGGAACGCTACGGAGGAGAAAAGCGATTCTCGTCCTCCGTGCTTGCTTTTTCTCAGAAAGAGCCGTGGTGTGCGTTTTCGCCGGAAAACGCGTTTTCGGCCGAAAACGTGTACGTTTGCACTTCCCCGCCACAGGGAAGATGCTAGCCGGGAATTCTCTGCCTGGTTCTACCCGCTGCCCGGAACGCTACGGAGGAGAAAAGCGATTCTCGTCCTCCGTGCTTGCTTTTTCTCAGAAAGAGCCGTGGTGTGCGTTTTCGCCGGAAAACGCGTTTTCGGCCGAAAACGTGTACGTTTGCACTTCCCCGCCACAGGGAAGCTGCTAGACGGGAATTCTCTGCCTGGTTCTACCCGCTGCCCGGAACGCTACGCAGGGCAAAAACGATTCTCGTCCTCCGTGCTTGCTTTTTCTCAGAAAGAGCCGTGGTGTGCGTTTTCGCCGGAAAACGTGTTTTCGGCGAAAACGTGTACGTTTGCACTCCCCGGCCACAGGGAAGATGCTAGCCGGGAATTCTCTGCCTGGTTCTACCCGCTGCCCGGAACGCTACGCAGGGCAAAAGCGATTCTCGTCCTCCGTGCTTGCTTTTTCTCAGAAAGAGCCGTGGTGTGCGTTTTCGCCGCAAAACGCGTTTTCGGCCGAAAACGTGTACGTTTGCACTTCCCCGCCACAGGGAAGCTGCTAGACGGGAATTCTCTGCCTGGTTCTACCCGCTGCCCGGAACGCTACGCAGGGCAAAAGCGATTCTCGTCCTCCGTGCTTGCTTTTTCTCAGAAAGAGCCGTGGTGTGCGTTTTCGCCGGAAAACGCGTTTTCGGCCGAAAACGTGTACGTTTGCACTTCCCGGCCACAGGGAAGCTGATAGCCGGGAATTCTCTGCCTGGTTCTACCCGCTGCCCGGAACGCTACGCAGGGCAAAAGCGATTCTCGTCCTCCGTGCTTGCTTTTTCTCAGAAAGAGCCGTGGTGTGCGTTTTCGCCGGAAAACGCGTTTTCGGCCGAAAACCTGTACGTTTGCACTTCCCGGCCACAGGGAAGCTGCTAGCCGGGAATTCTCTGCCTGGTTCTACCCGCTGCCCGGAACGCTACGCAGGGCAAAAGCGATTCTCGTCCTCTGTGCTTGCTTTTTCTCAGAAAGAGCCGTGGTGTGCGTTTTCGCCGGTAAACGCGTTTTCGGCCGAAAACGTGTACGTTTGCACTTCCCCGCCACAGGGAAGCTGCTAGCCGGGAATTCTCTGCCTGGTTCTACCCGCTGCCCGGAACGCTACGCAGGGCAAAAGCGATTCTCGTCCTCCGTGCTTGCTTTTTCTCAGAAAGAGCCGTGGTGTGCGTTTTCGCCGGAAAACGACTTTTCGGCGAAAACGTGTACGTTTGCACTTCCCGGCCACAGGGAAGCTGCTAGCCGGGAATTCTCTGCCTGGTTCTACCCGCTGCCCGGAACACTACGCAGGGCAAAAGCGATTCTCGTCCTCCGTGCTTGCTTTTTCTCAGAAAGAGCCATGGTGTGCTTTTTCTCCGGAAAACGCGTTTTCGGCCGAAAACGTGTACGTTTGCATTTCCCGGCCACAGGGAAGCTGCTAGCCGGGAATTCTCTGCCTGGTTCTACCCGCTGCCCGGAACGCTACGCAGGGCAAAAGCGATTCTCGTCCTCCGTGCTTGCTTTTTCTCAGAAAGAGCCGTGGTGTGCGTTTTCGCCGGAAAACGACTTTTCGGCGAAAACGTGTACGTTTGCACTTCCCGGCCACAGGGAAGCTGCTAGACGGGAATTCTCTGCCTGGTTCTACCCGCTGCCAGGAACGCTACGCAGGGCAAAAGCGATTCTCGTCCTCCGTGCTTGCTTTTTCTCAGAAAGAGCCATGGTGTGCTTTTTCGCCGGAAAACGCGTTTTCGGCCGAAAACGTGTACGTTTGCACTTCCCGGCCACAGGGAAGCTGCTAGCCGGCAATTCGCTGCCTATTTCTACCCGCTGCTCAGAACGCTACGCAGGGCAAAAGCGATTCTCGTCCTCCGTGCTTGCTTTTTCTCAGAAAGAGCCGTGGTGTGCGTTTTCGCCGGAAAACGCGTTTTCGGCGAAAACGTGTACGTTTGCACTCCCCGGCCACATGGAAGCTGCTAGCCGGGAATTCTCTGCCTGGTTCTACCCGCTGCCCGGAATGCTACGCAGGGCAAAAGCGATTCTCGTCCTCCGTGCTTGCTTTTTCTCAGAAAGAGCCATGGTGTGCTTTTTCGCCGGAAAACGCGTTTTCGGCCGAAAACGTGTACGTTTGCACTTCCCGGCCACAGGGAAGCTGCTAGCCGGCAATTCGCTGCCTATTTCTACCCGCTGCTCAGAACGCTACGCAGGGCAAAAGCGATTCTCGTCCTCCGTGCTTGCTTTTTCTCAGAAAGAGCCGTGGTGTGCGTTTTCGCCGCAAAACGTGTTTTCGGCGAAAACGTGTACGTTTGCACTCCCCGGCCACAGGGAAGCTGCTAGCCGGGAATTCTCTGCCTGGTTCTACCCGCTGCCCGGAACGCTACGCAGGGCAAAAGCGATTCTCGTCCTCCGTGCTTGCTTTTTCTCAGAAAGAGCCGTGGTGTGCGTTTTCGCCGGAAAACGCGTTTTCGGCCGAAAACGTGTACGTTTGCACTTCCCCGCCACAGGTAAGCTGCTAGCCGGGAATTCTCTGCCTGGTTCTACCCGCTGCCCGGAACGCTACGCAGGGCAAAAGCGATTCTCGTCCTCCGTGCTTGCTTTTTCTCAGAAAGAGCCGTGGTGTGCGTTTTCGCCGGAAAACGCGTTTTCGGCCGAAAACGTGTACGTTTGCACTTCCCCGCCACAGGGAAGCTGCTAGCCGGGAATTCTCTGCCTGGTTCTACCCGCTGCCCGGAACGCTACGCAGGGCAAAAGCGATTCTCGTCCTCCGTGCTTGCTTTTTCTCAGAAAGAGCCGTGGTGTGCGTTTTCGCCGGAAAACGCGTTTTCGGCCGAAAACGTGTACGTTTGCACTTCCCGGCCACAGGGAAGCTGCTAGACGGGAATTCTCTGCCGGGTTCTACCCGCTGCCAGGAACGCTACGCAGGGCAAAAGCGATTCTCGTCCTCCGTGCTTGCTTTTTCTCAGAAAGAGCCATGGTGTGCTTTTTCGCCGGAAAACGCGTTTTCGGCCGAAAACGTGTACGTTTGCACTTCCCGGCCACAGGGAAGCTGCTAGCCGGCAATTCGCTGCCTATTTCTACCCGCTGCTCAGAACGCTACGCAGGGCAAAAGCGATTCTCGTCCTCCGTGCTTGCTTTTTCTCAGAAAGAGCCGTGGTGTGCGTTTTCGCCGCAAAACGTGTTTTCGGCGAAAACGTGTACGTTTGCACTCCCCGGCCACAGGGAAGCTGCTAGCCGGGAATTCTCTGCCTGGTTCTACCCGCTGCCCGGAACGCTACGCAGGGCAAAAGCGATTCTCGTCCTCCGTGCTTGCTTTTTCTCAGAAAGAGCCGTGGTGTGCGTTTTCGCCGGAAAACGCGTTTTCGGCCGAAAACGTGTACGTTTGCACTTCCCCGCCACAGGGAAGCTGCTAGCCGGGAATTCTCTGCCTGGTTCTACCCGGTGCCCGGAACGCTACGCAGGGCAAAAGCGATTCTCGTCCTCCGTGCTTGCTTTTTCTCAGAAAGAGCCGTGGTTTGCGTTTTCGCCGGAAAACGCGTTTTCGTCCGAAAACGTTTACGTTTGCACTTCCCGGCCACAGGGAAGCTGCTAGCCGGCAATTCTCTGCCTGGTTCTACCCGCTGCCCGGAACGCTACGCAGGGCAAAAGCGATTCTCGTCCTCCGTGCTTGCTTTTTCTCAGAAAGAGCCGTGGTGTGCGTTGTCGCCGCAAAACGTGTTTTCGGCGAAAACGTGTACGTTTGCACTCCCCGGCCACAGGGAAGCTGCTAGCCGGGAATTCTCTGCCTGGTTCTACCCGCTGCCCGGAACGCTACGCAGGGCAAAAGCGATTCTCGTCCTCCGTGCTTGCTTTTTCTCAGAAAGAGCCGTGGTGTGCGTTTTCGCCGGAAAACGCGTTTTCGGCCGAAAACGTGTACGTTTGCACTTCCCGGCCACAGGGAAGCTGCTAGCCGGCAATTCGCTGCCTATTTCTACCCGCTGCTCAGAACGCTACGCAGGGCAAAAGCGATTCTCGTCCTCCGTGCTTGCTTTTTCTCAGAAAGAGCCGTGGTGTGTGTTTTCGCCGGAAAACGCGTTTTCGGCCGAAAACGTGTACGTTTGCACTTCCCCGCCACAGGGAAGCTGCTAGCCGGGAATTCTGTGCCTGGTTCTACCCGCTGCCCGGAACGCTACGCAGGGCAAAAGCGATTCTCGTCCTCCGTGCTTGCTTTTTCTCAGAAAGAGCCGTGGTGTGCGTTTTCGCTGGAAAACGCGTTTTCGGCCGAAAACGTGTACGTTTGCACTTCCCCGCCACAAGGAAGCTGCTAGCCGGGAATTCTCTGCCTGGTTCTACCCGCTGCCCGGAACGCTACGCAGGGCAAAAGCGATTCTCGTCCTCCGTGCTTGCTTTTTCTCAGAAAGAGCCATGGTTTGCTTTTTCGCTGGAAAACGCGTTTTCGGCCGAAAACGTGTACGTTTGCACTTCCCGGCCACAGGGAAGCTGCTAGCCGGGAATTCTCTGCCTGGTTCTACCCGCTGCCCGGAACGCTACGCAGGGCAAAAGCGATTCTCGTCCTCCGTGCTTGCTTTTTCTCAGAAAGAGCCGTGGTGTGCGTTTTCGCCGGAAAACGCGTTTTCGGCCGAAAACGTGTACGTTTGCACTTCCCCGCCACAGGGAAGCTGCTAGCCGGGAATTCTCTGCCTGGTTCTACCCGCTGCCCGGAACGCTACGCAGGGCAAAAGCGATTCTCGTCCTCCGTGCTTGCTTTTTCTCAGAAAGAGCCGTGGTGTGCGTTTTCGCCGGAAAACGCTTTTTCGGCCGAAAACGTGTACGTTTGCACTTCCCGGCCACAGGGAAGCTGCTAGCCGGGAATTCTCTGCCTGGTTCTACCCGCTGCCCGGAACGCTACGCAGGGCAAAAGCGATTCTCGTCCTCCGTGCTTGCTTTTTCTCAGAAAGAGCCATGGTGTGCTTTTTCGCTGGAAAACGCGTTTTCGGCCGAAAACGTGTACGTTTGCACTTCCCGGCCACAGGGAAGCTGCTAGCCGGCAATTCGCTGCCTATTTCTACCCGCTGCTCAGAACGCTACGCAGGGCAAAAGCGATTCTCGTCCTCCGTGCTTGCTTTTTCTCAGAAAGAGCCGTGGTGTGCCTTTTCGCCGGAAAACGCGTTTTCGGCCGAAAACGTGTACGTTTGCACTTCCCGGCCACAGGGAAGCTGCTAGCCGGGAATTCTCTGCCTGGTTCTACCCGCTGCCCGGAACGCTACGCAGGGCAAAAGCGATTCTCGTCCTCCGTGCTTGCTTTTTCTCAGAAAGAGCCGTGGTGTGCGTTTTCGCCGGAAAACGCGTTTTCGGCGAAAACGTGTACGTTTGCACTTCCCGGCCACAGGGAAGCTGCTAGCCGGGAATTCTCTGCCTGGTTCTACCCGCTGCCCGGAACACTACGCAGGGCAAAAGCGATTCTCGTCCTCCGTGCTTGCTTTTTCTCAGAAAGAGCCGTGGTGTGCGTTTTCGCCGGAAAACGCGTTTTCGGCCGAAAACGTGTACATTTGCACTTCCCCGCCACAGGGAAGCTGCTAGCCGGGAATTCTCTGCCTGGTTCTACCCGCTGCCCGGAACGCTACGCAGGGTAAAAGCGATTCTCGTCCTCCGTGCTTGCTTTTTCTCAGAAAGAGCCGTGGTGTGCGTTTTCGCCGGAAAACGACTTTTCGGCGAAAACGTGTACGTTTGCACTTCCCGGCCACAGGGAAGCTGCTAGCCGGGAATTCTCTGCCTGGTTCTACCCGCTGCCCGGAAAGCTACGCAGGGCAAAAGCGATTCTCGTCCTCCGTGCTTGCTTTTTCTCAGAAAGAGCCGTGGTGTGCGTTTTCGCCGGTAAAAGCGTTTTCGGCCGAAAACGTGTACGTTTGCACTTCCCCGCCACAGGGAAGCTGCTAGCCGGGAATTCTCTGCCTGGTTCTACCCGCTGCCCGGAACGCTACGCAGGGCAAAAGCGATTCTCGTCCTCCGTGCTTGCTTTTTCTCAGAAAGAGCCGTGGTGTGCGTTTTCGCCGGAAAACGCGTTTTCGGCGAAAACGTGTACGTTTGCACTTCCCCGTCACAGGGAAGCTGCTAGCCGGGAATTCTCTGCCTGGTTCTACCCGCTGCCCGGAACGCTACGCAGGGCAAAAGCGATTCTCGTCCTCCGTGCTTGCTTTTTCTCAGAAAGAGCCGTGGTGTGCGTTTTCGCCGGTAAACGCGTTTTCGGCCGAAAACGTGTACGTTTGCACTTCCCGGCCACAGGGAAGCTGCTAGACGGGAATTCTCTGCCTGGTTCTACCCGCTGCCCGGAACGCTACGCAGGGCAAAAGCGATTCTCGTCCTCCGTGCTTGCTTTTTCTCAGAAAGAGCCGTGGTGTGCGTTTTCGCCGGAAAACGCGTTTTCGGCGAAAACGTGTACGTTTGCACTTCCCGGCCACAGGGAAGCTGCTAGACGGGAATTCTCTGCCTGGTTCTACCCGCTGCCCGGAACGCTACGCAGGGCAAAAGCGATTCTCGTCCTCCGTGCTTGCTTTTTCTCAGAAAGAGCCGTGGTGTGCGTTTTCGCCGGAAAACGCGTTTTCGGCCGAAAACGTGTACGTTTGCACTTCCCCGCCACAGGGAAGCTGCTAGCCGGGAATTCTCTGCCTGGTTCTACCCGCTGCCCGGAACGCTACGCAGGGCAAAAGCGATTCTCGTCCTCCGCGCTTGCTTTTTCTCAGAAAGAGCCGTGGTGTGCGTTTTCGCCGCAAAACGCGTTTTCGGCCGAAAACGTTTACGTTTGCACTCCCCGGCCACAGGGAAGCTGCTAGCCGGGAATTCTCTGCCTGGTTCTACCCGCTGCCCGGAACGCTACGCAGGGCAAAAGCGATTCTCGTCCTCCGTGCTTGCTTTTTCTCAGAAAGAGCCGTGGTGTGCGTTTTCGCCGGAAAACGCGTTTTCGGCGAAAACGTGTACGTTTGCACTTCCCGGCCACAGGGAAGCTGCTAGACGGGAATTCTCTGCCTGGTTCTACCCGCTGCCCGGAACGCTACGCAGGGCAAAAGCGATTCTCGTCCTCCGTGCTTGCTTTTTCTCAGAAAGAGCCGTGGTGTGCGTTTTCGCCGGAAAACGCGTTTTCGGCGAAAACGTGTACGTTTGCACTTCCCGGCCACAGGGAAGCTGCTAGACGGGAATTCTCTGCCTGGTTCTACCCGCTGCCCGGAACGCTACGCAGGGCAAAAGCGATTCTCGTCCTCCGTGCTTGCTTTTTCTCAGAAAGAGCCGTGGTGTGCGTTTTCGCCGGAAAACGCGTTTTCGGCCGAAAACGTGTACGTTTGCACTTCCCCGCCACAGGGAAGCTGCTAGCCGGGAATTCTCTGCCTGGTTCTACCCGCTGCCCGGAACGCTACGCAGGGCAAAAGCGATTCTCGTCCTCCGCGCTTGCTTTTTCTCAGAAAGAGCCGTGGTGTGCGTTTTCGCCGCAAAACGCGTTTTCGGCCGAAAACGTTTACGTTTGCACTCCCCGGCCACAGGGAAGCTGCTAGCCGGGAATTCTCTGCCTGGTTCTACCCGCTGCCCGGAACGCTACGCAGGGCAAAAGCGATTCTCGTCCTCCGTGCTTGCTTTTTCTCAGAAAGAGCCGTGGTGTGCGTTTTCGCCGGAAAACGCGTTTTCGGCGAAAACGTGTACGTTTGCACTTCCCGGCCACAGGGAAGCTGCTAGCCGGGAATTCTCTGCCTGGTTCTACCCGCTGCCCGGAACGCTACGCAGGGCAAAAGCGATTCTCGTCCTCCGTGCTTGCTTTTTCTCAGAAAGAGCCGTGTTGTGCGTTTTCGCCAGAAAACGCGTTTTCGGCCGAAAACGTGTACGTTTGCACTTCCCCGCCACAGGGAAGCTGCTAGCCGGGAATTCTCTGCCTGGATCTACCCGCTGCCCGGAACGCTACGCAGGGCAAAAGCGATTCTCGTCCTCCGTGCTTGCTTTTTCTCAGAAAGAGCCGTGGTGTGCGTTTTCGCCGGAAAACGCGTTTTCGGCCGAAAACGTGTACGTTTGCACTTCCCGGCCACAGGGAAGCTGCTAGCCGGGAATTCTCTGCCTGGTTCTACCCGCTGCCCGGAACGCTACGCAGGGCAAAAGCGATTCTCGTCCTCCGTGCTTGCTTTTTCTCAGAAAGAGCCGTGGTGTGCGTTTTCGCGGGAAAACGCGTTTTCGGCCGAAAACGTGTACGTTTGCACTTCCCGGCCACAGGGAAGCTGCTAGCCGGGAATTCTCTGCCTGGTTCTACCCGCTGCCCGGAACGCTACGCAGGGCAAAAGCGATTCTCGTCCTCCGTGCTTGCTTTTTCTCAGAAAGAGCCGTGGTGTGCGTTTTCGCCGGAAAACGCGTTTTCGGCGAAAACGTGTACGTTTGCACTTCCCGGCCACAGGGAAGCTGCTAGCCGGGAATTCTCTGCCTGGTTCTACCCGCTGCCCGGGACACTACGCAGGGCAAAAGCGATTCTCGTCCTCCGTGCTTGCTTTTTCTCAGAAAGAGCCATGGTGTGCTTTTTCTCCGGAAAACGCGTTTTCGGCCGAAAACGTGTACGTTTGCATTTCCCGGCCACAGGGAAGCTGCTAGCCGGGAATTCTCTGCCTGGTTCTACCCGCTGCCCGGAACGCTACGCAGGGCAAAAGCGATTCTCGTCCTCCGTGCTTGCTTTTTCTCAGAAAGAGCCGTGGTGTGCGTTTTCGCCGGAAAACGCCTTTTCGGCCGAAAACGTGTACGTTTGCATTTCCCGGCCACATGGAAGCTGCTAGCCGGGAATTCTCTGCCTGGTTCTACCCGCTGCCCGGAACGCTACGCAGGGCAAAAGCGATTCTCGTCCTCTGTGCTTGCTTTTTCTCAGAAAGAGCCGTGGTGTGCGTTTTCGCCGGTAAACGCGTTTTCGGCCGAAAACGTGTACGTTTGCACTTCCCGGCCACAGGGAAGCTGCTAGCCGGGAATTCTCTGCCTGGTTCTACCCGCTGCCCGGAACGCTACGCAGGGCAAAAGCGATTCTCGTCCTCCGTGCTTGCTTTTTCTCAGAAAGAGCCGTGGTGTGCGTTTTCGCCGGAAAACGCGTTTTCGGCGAAAACGTGTACGTTTGCACTTCCCGGCCACAGGGAAGCTGCTAGCCGGGAATTCTCTGCCTGGTTCTACCCGCTGCCCGGAACGCTACGCAGGGCAAAAGCGATTCTCGTCCTCCGTGCTTGCTTTTTCTCAGAAAGAGCCGTGGTGTGCGTTTTCGCTAGAAAACGCGTTTTCGGCCGAAAACGTGTACGTTTGCACTTCCCCGCCACAGGGAAGCTGCTAGCCGGGAATTCTCTGCCTGGTTCTACCCGCTGCCCGGAACGCTACGCAGGGCAAAAGCGATTCTCGTCCTCCGTGCTTGCTTTTTCTCAGAAAGAGCCGTGGTGTGCGTTTTCGCCGGAAAACGCGTTTTCGGCGAAAACGTGTACGTTTGCACTTCCCGGCCACAGGGAAGCTGCTAGCCGGGAATTCTCTGCCTGGTTCTACCCGCTGCCCGGAACACTACGCAGGGCAAAAGCGATTCTCGTCCTCCGTGCTTGCTTTTTCTCAGAAAGAGCCATGGTGTGCTTTTTCTCCGGAAAACGCGTTTTCGGCCGAAAACGTGTACGTTTGCATTTCCCGGCCACAGGGAAGCTGCTAGCCGGGAATTCTCTGCCTGGTTCTACCCGCTGCCCGGAACGCTACGCAGGGCAAAAGCGATTCTCGTCCTCCGTGCTTGCTTTTTCTCAGAAAGAGCCGTGGTGTGCGTTTTCGCCGGAAAACGCGTTTTCGGCCGAAAACGTGTACGTTTGCACTTCCCGGCCACAGGGAAGCTGCTAGACGGGAATTCTCTGCCTGGTTCTACCCGCTGCCAGGAACGCTACGCAGGGCAAAAGCGATTCTCGTCCTCCGTGCTTGCTTTTTCTCAGAAAGAGCCATGGTGTGCTTTTTCGCCGGAAAACGCGTTTTCGGCCGAAAACGTGTACGTTTGCACTTCCCGGCCACAGGGAAGCTGCTAGCCGGCAATTCGCTGCCTATTTCTACCCGCTGCTCAGAACGCTACGCAGGGCAAAAGCGATTCTCGTCCTCCGTGCTTGCTTTTTCTCAGAAAGAGCCGTGGTGTGCGTTTTCGCCGGAAAACGCGTTTTCGGCGAAAACGTGTACGTTTGCACTCCCCGGCCACATGGAAGCTGCTAGCCGGGAATTCTCTGCCTGGTTCTACCCGCTGCCCGGAATGCTACGCAGGGCAAAAGCGATTCTCGTCCTCCGTGCTTGCTTTTTCTCAGAAAGAGCCGTGGTGTGCGTTTTCGCCGGAAAACGCGTTTTCGGCCGAAAACGTGTACGTTTGCACTTCCCGGCCACAGGGAAGCTGCTAGACGGGAATTCTCTGCCGGGTTCTACCCGCTGCCAGGAACGCTACGCAGGGCAAAAGCGATTCTCGTCCTCCGTGCTTGCTTTTTCTCAGAAAGAGCCATGGTGTGCTTTTTCGCCGGAAAACGCGTTTTCGGCCGAAAACGTGTACGTTTGCACTTCCCGGCCACAGGGAAGCTGCTAGCCGGCAATTCGCTGCCTATTTCTACCCGCTGCTCAGAACGCTACGCAGGGCAAAAGCGATTCTCGTCCTCCGTGCTTGCTTTTTCTCAGAAAGAGCCGTGGTGTGCGTTTTCGCCGCAAAACGTGTTTTCGGCGAAAACGTGTACGTTTGCACTCCCCGGCCACAGGGAAGCTGCTAGCCGGGAATTCTCTGCCTGGTTCTACCCGCTGCCCGGAACGCTACGCAGGGCAAAAGCGATTCTCGTCCTCCGTGCTTGCTTTTTCTCAGAAAGAGCCGTGGTGTGCGTTTTCGCCGGAAAACGCGTTTTCGGCCAAAAACGTGTACGTTTGCACTTCCCCGCCACAGGTAAGCTGCTAGCCGGGAATTCTCTGCCTGGTTCTACCCGCTGCCCGGAACGCTACGCAGGGCAAAAGCGATTCTCGTCCTCCGTGCTTGCTTTTTCTCAGAAAGAGCCGTGGTGTGCGTTTTCGCCGGAAAACGCGTTTTCGGCCGAAAACGTGTACGTTTGCACTTCCCCGCCACAGGGAAGCTGCTAGCCGGGAATTCTCTGCCTGGTTCTACCCGCTGCCCGGAACGCTACGCAGGGCAAAAGCGATTCTCGTCCTCCGTGCTTGCTTTTTCTCAGAAAGAGCCGTGGTGTGCGTTTTCGCCGGAAAACGCGTTTTCGGCCGAAAACGTGTACGTTTGCACTTCCCGGCCACAGGGAAGCTGCTAGACGGGAATTCTCTGCCGGGTTCTACCCGCTGCCAGGAACGCTACGCAGGGCAAAAGCGATTCTCGTCCTCCGTGCTTGCTTTTTCTCAGAAAGAGCCATGGTGTGCTTTTTCGCCGGAAAACGCGTTTTCGGCCGAAAACGTGTACGTTTGCACTTCCCGGCCACAGGGAAGCTGCTAGCCGGCAATTCGCTGCCTATTTCTACCCGCTGCTCAGAACGCTACGCAGGGCAAAAGCGATTCTCGTCCTCCGTGCTTGCTTTTTCTCAGAAAGAGCCGTGGTGTGCGTTTTCGCCGCAAAACGTGTTTTCGGCGAAAACGTTTACGTTTGCACTCCCCGGCCACAGGGAAGCTGCTAGCCGGGAATTCTCTGCCTGGTTCTACCTGCTGCCCGGAACGCTACGCAGGGCAAAAGCGATTCTCGTCCTCCGTGCTTGCTTTTTCTCAGAAAGAGCCGTGGTGTGCGTTTTCGCCGGAAAACGCGTTTTCGGCCGAAAACGTGTACGTTTGCACTTCCCCGCCACAGGGAAGCTGCTAGCCGGGAATTCTCTGCCTGGTTCTACCCGCTGCCCGGAACGCTACGCAGGGCAAAAGCGATTCTCGTCCTCCGTGCTTGCTTTTTCTCAGAAAGAGCCGTGGTGTGCGTTTTCGCCGGAAAACGCGTTTTCGTCCGAAAACGTTTACGTTTGCACTTCCCGGCCACAGGGAAGCTGCTAGCCGGCAATTCTCTGCCTGGTTCTACCCGCTGCCCGGAACGCTACGCAGGGCAAAAGCGATTCTCGTCCTCCGTGCTTGCTTTTTCTCAGAAAGAGCCGTTGTGTGCGTTGTCGCCGCAAAACGTGTTTTCGGCGAAAACGTGTACGTTTGCACTCCCCGGCCACAGGGAAGCTGCTAGCCGGGAATTCTCTGCCTGGTTCTACCCGCTGCCCGGAACGCTACGCAGGGCAAAAGCGATTCTCGTCCTCCGTGCTTGCTTTTTCTCAGAAAGAGCCGTGGTGTGCGTTTTCGCCGGAAAACGCGTTTTCGGCCGAAAACGTGTACGTTTGCACTTCCCCGCCACAGGGAAGCTGCTAGCCGGGAATTCTCTGCCTGGTTCTACCCGCTGCCCGGAACGCTACGCAGGGCAAAAGCGATTCTCGTCCTCCGTGCTTGCTTTTTCTCAGAAAGAGCCGTGGTGTGCGTTTTCGCCGGAAAACGCGTTTTCGGCCGAAAACGTGTACGTTTGCACTTCCCGGCCACAGGGAAGCTGCTAGCCGGCAATTCGCTGCCTATTTCTACCCGCTGCTCAGAACGCTACGCAGGGCAAAAGCGATTCTCGTCCTCCGTGCTTGCTTTTTCTCAGAAAGAGCCGTGGTGTGCCTTTTCGCCGGAAAACGCGTTTTCGGCCGAAAACGTGTACGTTTGCACTTCCCCGCCACAGGGAAGCTGCTAGCCGGGAATTCTCTGCCTGGTTCTACCCGCTGCCCGGAACGCTGCGCAGGGCAAAAGCGATTCTCGTCCTCCGTGCTTGCTTTTTCTCAGAAAGAGCCGTGGTGTGCGTTTTCGCCGGAAAACGCTTTTTCGGCCGAAAACGTGTACGTTTGCACTTCCCGGCCACAGGGAAGCTGCTAGCCGGGAATTCTCTGCCTGGTTCTACCCGCTGCCCGGAACGCTACGCAGGGCAAAAGCGATTCTCGTCCTCCGTGCTTGCTTTTTCTCAGAAAGAGCCATGGTGTGCTTTTTCGCCGGAAAACGCGTTTTCGGCCGAAAACGTGTACGTTTGCACTTCCCGGCCACAGGGAAGCTGCTAGCCGGCAATTCGCTGCCTATTTCTACCCGCTGCTCAGAACGCTACGCAGGGCAAAAGCGATTATCGTCCTCCGTGCTTGCTTTTTCTCAGAAAGAGCCGTGGTGTGCGTTTTCGCCGGAAAACGCGTTTTCGGCCGAAAACGTGTACGTTTGCACTTCCCGGCCACAGGGAAGCTGCAAGCCGGGAATTCTCTGCCTGGTTCTACCCGCTGCCCGGAACGCTACGCAGGGCAAAAGCGATTCTCGTCCTCCGTGCTTGCTTTTTCTCAGAAAGAGCCGTGGTGTGCGTTTTCGCCGGAAAACGCGTTTTCGGCCGAAAACGTGTACGTTTGCACTTCCCCGCCACAGGGAAGCTGCTAGCCGGGAATTCTCTGCCTGGTTCTACCCGCTGCCCGGAACGCTACGCAGGGCAAAAGCGATTCTCGTCCTCCGTGCTTGCTTTTTCTCAGAAAGAGCCGTGGTGTGCGTTTTCGCCGGAAAACGCTTTTTCGGCCGAAAACGTGTACGTTTGCACTTCCCGGCCACAGGGAAGCTGCTAGCCGGGAATTCTCTGCCTGGTTCTACCCGCTGCCCGGAACGCTACGCAGGGCAAAAGCGATTCTCGTCCTCCGTGCTTGCTTTTTCTCAGAAAGAGCCATGGTGTGCTTTTTCGCTGGAAAACGCGTTTTCGGCCGAAAACGTGTACGTTTGCACTTCCCGGCCACAGGGAAGCTGCTAGCCGGCAATTCGCTGCCTATTTCTACCCGCTGCTCAGAACGCTACGCAGGGCAAAAGCGATTCTCGTCCTCCGTGCTTGCTTTTTCTCAGAAAGAGCCGTGGTGTGCGTTTTCGCCGGAAAACGCGTTTTCGGCCGAAAACGTGTACGTTTGCACTTCCCGGCCACAGGGAAGCTGCAAGCCGGGAATTCTCTGCCTGGTTCTACCCGCTGCCCGGAACGCTACGCAGGGCAAAAGCGATTCTCGTCCTCCGTGCTTGCTTTTTCTCAGAAAGAGCCGTGGTGTGCGTTTTCGCCGGAAAACGCGTTTTCGGCCGAAAACGTGTACGTTTGCACTTCCAGGCCACAGGAAGATGCTAGCCGGGAATTCTCTGCCTGGTTCTACCCGCTGCCCGGAACGCTACGGAGGAGAAAAGCGATTCTCGTCCTCCGTGCTTGCTTTTTCTCAGAAAGAGCCGTGGTGTGCGTTTTCGCCGGAAAACGCGTTTTCGGACGAAAACGTGTACGTTTGCACTTCCCCGCCACAGGGAAGCTGCTAGCCGGGAATTCTCTGCCTGGTTCTACCCGCTGCCCGGAACGCTACGCAGGGCAAAAGCGATTCTCGTCCTCCGTGCTTGCTTTTTCTCAGAAAGAGCCGTGGTGTGCGTTTTCGCCGGAAAACGCTTTTTCGGCCGAAAACGTGTACGTTTGCACTTCCCGGCCACAGGGAAGCTGCTAGCCGGGAATTCTCTGCCTGGTTCTACCCGCTGCCCGGAACGCTACGCAGGGCAAAAGCGATTCTCGTCCTCCGTGCTTGCTTTTTCTCAGAAAGAGCCATGATGTGCTTTTTCGCTGGAAAACGCGTTTTCGGCCGAAAACGTGTACGTTTGCACTTCCCGGCCACAGGGAAGCTGCTAGCCGGCAATTCGCTGCCTATTTCTACCCGCTGCTCAGAACGCTACGCAGGGCAAAAGCGATTCTCGTCCTCCGTGCTTGCTTTTTCTCAGAAAGAGCCGTGGTGTGCGTTTTCGCCGGAAAACGCGTTTTCGGCCGAAAACGTGTACGTTTGCACTTCCCGGCCACAGGGAAGCTGCAAGCCGGGAATTCTCTGCCTGGTTCTACCCGCTGCCCGGAACGCTACGCAGGGCAAAAGCGATTCTCGTCCTCCGTGCTTGCTTTTTCTCAGAAAGAGCCGTGGTGTGCGTTTTCGCCGGAAAACGCGTTTTCGGCCGAAAACGTGTACGTTTGCACTTCCAGGCCACAGGAAGATGCTAGCCGGGAATTCTCTGCCTGGTTCTACCCGCTGCCCGGAACGCTACGGAGGAGAAAAGCGATTCTCGTCCTCCGTGCTTGCTTTTTCTCAGAAAGAGCCGTGGTGTGCGTTTTCGCCGGAAAACGCGTTTTCGGACGAAAACGTGTACGTTTGCACTTCCCGGCCACAGGGAAGCTGCTAGCCGGGAATTCTCTGCCTGGTTCTACCCGCTGCCCGGAACACTACGCAGGGCAAAAGCGATTCTCGTCCTCCGTGCTTGCTTTTTCTCAGAAAGAGCCGTGGTGTGCGTTTTCGCCGGAAAACGCGTTTTCGGCCGAAAACGTGTACGTTTGCACTTCCCCGCCACAGGGAAGCTGCTAGCCGGGAATTCTCTGCCTGGTTCTACCCGCTGCCCGGAACGCTACGCAGGGCAAAAGCGATTCTCGTCCTCCGTGCTTGCTTTTTCTCAGAAAGAGCCGTGGTGTGCGTTTTCACTGGAAAACGCGTTTTCGGCCGAAAACGTGTACGTTTGCACTTCCCCGCCACAAGGAAGCTGCTAGCCGGGAATTCTCTGCCTGGTTCTACCCGCTGCCCGGAACGCTACGCAGGGCAAAAGCGATTCTCGTCCTCCGTGCTTGCTTATTCTCAGAAAGAGCCATGGTGTGCTTTTTCGCTGGAAAACGCGTTTTCGGCCGAAAACGTGTACGTTTGCACTTCCCCGCCACAGGGAAGCTGCTAGCCGGGAATTCTCTGCCTGGTTCTACCCGCTGCCCGGAACGCTACGCAGGGCAAAAGCGATTCTCGTCCTCCGTGCTTGCTTTTTCTCAGAAAGAGCCGTGGTTTGCGTTTTCGCCGGAAAACGCGTTTTCGGCCGAAAACGTTTACGTTTGCACTTGCCGGCCACAGGGAAGCTGCTAGACGGGAATTCTCTGCCTGGTTCTACCCGCTGCCCGGAACGCTACGCAGGGCAAAAGCGATTCTCGTCCTCCGTGCTTGCTTTTTCTCAGAAAGAGCCGTGGTGTGCGTTTTCGCCGGTAAACGCGTTTTCGGCCGAAAACGTGTACGTTTGCACTTCCCCGCCACAGGGAAGCTGCTAGACGGGAATTCTCTGCCTGGTTCTACCCGCTGCCCGGAACGCTACGCAGGGCAAAAGCGATTCTCGTCCTCCGTGCTTGCTTTTTCTCAGAAAGAGCCGTGGTGTGCGTTTTCGCGGGAAAACGCGTTTTCGGCCGAAAACGTGTACGTTTGCACTTCCCCGCCACAGGGAAGCTGCTAGCCGGGAATTCTCTGCCTGGTTCTACCCGCTGCCCGGAACGCTACGCAGGGCAAAAGCGATTCTCGTCCTCCGTGCTTGCTTTTTCTCAGAAAGAGCCGTGGTGTGCGTTTTCGCCGGAAAACGCGTTTTCGGCCGAAAACGTGTACGTTTGCACTTCCCGGCCACAGGGAAGCTGCTAGCCGGGAATTCTCTGCCTGGTTCTACCCGCTGCCCGGAACGCTACGCAGGGCAAAAGCGATTCTCGTCCTCCGTGCTTGCTTTTTCTCAGAAAGAGCCGTGGTGTGCGTTTTCGCCGGAAAACGCGTTTTCGGCCGAAAACGTGTACGTTTGCACTTCCCGGCCACAGGGAAGCTGCTAGACGGGAATTCTCTGCCTGGTTCTACCCGCTGCCCGGAACACTACGCAGGGCAAAAGCGATTCTCGTCCTCCGTGCTTGCTTTTTCTCAGAAAGAGCCGTGGTGTGCGTTTTCGCTGGAAAACGCGTTTTCGGCCGAAGACGTGTACGTTTGCACTTCCCGGCCACAGGGAAGCTGCTAGCCGGGAATTCTCTGCCTGGTTCTACCCGCTGCCCGGAATGCTACGCAGGGCAAAAGCGATTCTCGTCCTCCGTGCTTGCTTTTTCTCAGAAAGAGCCGTGGTGTGCGTTTTCGCCGCAAAACGCGTTTTCGGCCGAAAACGTGTACGTTTGCACTTCCCGGCCACAGGGAAGCTGCTAGCCGGCAATTCGCTGCCTATTTCTACCCGCTGCTCAGAACGCTACGCAGGGCAAAAGCGATTCTCGTCCTCCGTGCTTGCTTTTTCTCAGAAAGAGCCGTGGTGTGCGTTTTCGCCGGAAAACGCGTTTTCGGCCGAAAACGTGTACGTTTGCACTTCCCGGCCACAGGGAAGCTGCAAGCCGGGAATTCTCTGCCTGGTTCTACCCGCTGCCCGGAACGCTACGCAGGGCAAAAGCGATTCTCGTCCTCCGTGCTTGCTTTTTCTCAGAAAGAGCCGTGGTGTGCGTTTTCGCCGGAAAACGCGTTTTCGGCCGAAAACGTGTACGTTTGCACTTCCAGGCCACAGGAAGATGCTAGCCGGGAATTCTCTGCCTGGTTCTACCCGCTGCCCGGAACGCTACGGAGGAGAAAAGCGATTCTCGTCCTCCGTGCTTGCTTTTTCTCAGAAAGAGCCGTGGTGTGCGTTTTCGCCGGAAAACGCGTTTTCGGCCGAAAACGTGTACGTTTGCACTTCCCGGCCACAGGGAAGCTGCTAGCCGGGAATTCTCTGCCTGGTTCTACCCGCTGCCCGGAACGCTACGCAGGGCAAAAGCGATTCTCGTCCTCCGTGCTTGCTTTTTCTCAGAAAGAGCCGTGGTGTGCGTTTTCGCTGGAAAACGCGTTTTCGGCCGAAGACGTGTACGTTTGCACTTCCCGGCCACAGGGAAGCTGCTAGCCGGGAATTCTCTGCCTGGTTCTACCCGCTGCCCGGAATGCTACGCAGGGCAAAAGCGATTCTCGTCCTCCGTGCTTGCTTTTTCTCAGAAAGAGCCGTGGTGTGCGTTTTCGCCGCAAAACGCGTTTTCGGCCGAAAACGTGTACGTTTGCACTTCCCGGCCACAGGGAAGCTGCTAGCCGGCAATTCGCTGCCTATTTCTACCCGCTGCTCAGAACGCTACGCAGGGCAAAAGCGATTCTCGTCCTCCGTGCTTGCTTTTTCTCAGAAAGAGCCGTGGTGTGCGTTTTCGCCGGAAAACGCGTTTTCGGCCGAAAACGTGTACGTTTGCACTTCCCGGCCACAGGGAAGCTGCAAGCCGGGAATTCTCTGCCTGGTTCTACCCGCTGCCCGGAACGCTACGCAGGGCAAAAGCGATTCTCGTCCTCCGTGCTTGCTTTTTCTCAGAAAGAGCCGTGGTGTGCGTTTTCGCCGGAAAACGCGTTTTCGGCCGAAAACGTGTACGTTTGCACTTCCAGGCCACAGGAAGATGCTAGCCGGGAATTCTCTGCCTGGTTCTACCCGCTGCCCGGAACGCTACGGAGGAGAAAAGCGATTCTCGTCCTCCGTGCTTGCTTTTTCTCAGAAAGAGCCGTGGTGTGCGTTTTCGCCGGAAAACGCGTTTTCGGCCGAAAACGTGTACGTTTGCACTTCCCGGCCACAGGGAAGCTGCTAGCCGGGAATTCTCTGCCTGGTTCTACCCGCTGCCCGGAACGCTACGCAGGGCAAAAGCGATTCTCGTCCTCCGTGCTTGCTTTTTCTCAGAAAGAGCCGTGGTGTGCGTTTTCGCTGGAAAACGCGTTTTCGGCCGAAAACGTGTACGTTTGCACTTCCCCGCCACAAGGAAGCTGCTAGCCGGGAATTCTCTGCCTGGTTCTACCCGCTGCCCGGAACGCTACGCAGGGCAAAAGCGATTCTCGTCCTCCGTGCTTGCTTATTCTCAGAAAGAGCCATGGTGTGCTTTTTCGCTGGAAAACGCGTTTTCGGCCGAAAACGTGTACGTTTGCACTTCCCCGCCACAGGGAAGCTGCTAGCCGGGAATTCTCTGCCTGGTTCTACCCGCTGCCCGGAACGCTACGCAGGGCAAAAGCGATTCTCGTCCTCCGTGCTTGCTTTTTCTCAGAAAGAGCCGTGGTTTGCGTTTTCGCCGGAAAACGCGTTTTCGGCCGAAAACGTTTACGTTTGCACTTGCCGGCCACAGGGAAGTTGCTAGACGGGAATTCTCTGCCTGGTTCTACCCGCTGCCCGGAACGCTACGCAGGGCAAAAGCGATTCTCGTCCTCCGTGCTTGCTTTTTCTCAGAAAGAGCCGTGGTGTGCGTTTTCGCGGGAAAACGCGTTTTCGGCCGAAAACGTGTACGTTTGCACTTCCCGGCCACAGGGAAGCTGCTAGCCGGGAATTCTCTGCCTGGTTCTACCCGCTGCCCGGAACGCTACGCAGGGCAAAAGCGATTCTCGTCCTCCGTGCTTGCTTTTTCTCAGAAAGAGCCGTGGTGTGCGTTTTCGCCGGAAAACGCGTTTTCGGCCGAAAACGTGTACGTTTGCACTTCCCCGCCACAGGGAAGCTGCTAGCAGGGAATTCTCTGCCTGGTTCTACCCGCTGCCCGGAACGCTACGCAGGGCAAAAGCGATTCTCGTCCTCCGTGCTTGCTTTTTCTCAGAAAGAGCCGTGGTGTGCGTTTTCGCCGGAAAACGCGTTTTCGGCCGAAAACGTGTACGTTTGCACTTCCCCGCCACAGGGAAGCTGCTAGCCGGGAATTCTCTGCCTGGTTCTACCCGCTGCCCGGAACGCTACGCAGGGCAAAAGCGATTCTCGTCCTCCGTGCTTGCTTTTTCTCAGAAAGAGCCGTGGTGTGCGTTTTCGCCGGAAAACGCGTTTTCGGCCGAAAACGTGTACGTTTGCACTTCCCGGCCACAGGGAAGCTGCTAGCCGGGAATTCTCTGCCTGGTTCTACCCGCTGCCCGGAACGCTACGCAGGGCAAAAGCGATTCTCGTCCTCCGTGCTTGCTTTTTCTCAGAAAGAGCCGTGGTGTGCGTTTTCGCTGGAAAACGCGTTTTCGGCCGAAGACGTGTACGTTTGCACTTCCCCGCCACAGGGAAGCTGCTAGCCGGGAATTCTCTGCCTGGTTCTACCCGCTGCCCGGAATGCTACGCAGGGCAAAAGCGATTCTCGTCCTCCGTGCTTGCTTTTTCTCAGAAAGAGCCGTGGTGTGCGTTTTCGCCGCAAAACGCGTTTTCGGCCGAAAACGTGTGCGTTTGCACTTCCCCGTCACAGGGAAGCTGCTAGCCGGGAATTCTCTGCCTGGTTCTACCCGCTGCCCGGAACGCTACGCAGGGCAAAAGCGATTCTCGTCCTCCGTGACTGCTTTTTCTCAGAAAGAGCCGTGGTGTGCGTTTTCGCCGGAAAACGCCTTTTCGGCCGAAAACGTGTACGTTTGCACTTCCCGGCCACAGGGAAGCTGCTAGACGGGAATTCTCTGCCTGGTTCTACCCGCTGCCCGGAACGCTACGCAGGGCAAAAGCGATTCTCGTCCTCCGTGCTTGCTTTTTCTCAGAAAGAGCCGTGGTGTGCGTTTTCGCCGCAAAACGCGTTTTCGGCCGAAAACGTGTACGTTTGCAATTCCCCGTCACAGGGAAGCTGCTAGCCGGGAATTCTCTGCCTGGTTCTACCCGCTGCCCGGAACGCTAAGCAGGGCAAAAGCGATTCTCGTCCTCCGTGACTGCTTTTTCTCAGAAAGAGCCGTGGTGTGCGTTTTCGCCGGAAAACGCGTTTTCGGCCGAAAACGTGTACGTTTGCACTTCCCGGCCACAGGGAAGCTGCTAGACGGGAATTCTCTGCCTGGTTCTACCCGCTGCCCGGAACGCTACGCAGGGCAAAAGCGATTCTCGTCCTCCGTGCTTGCTTTTTCTCAGAAAGAGCCGTGGTGTGCGTTTTCGCCGCAAAACGCGTTTTCGGCCGAAAACGTGTACGTTTGCACTTCCCGGCCACAGGGAAGCTGCTAGCCGGGAATTCTCTGCCTGGTTCTACCCGCTGCCCGGAACGCTACGCAGGGCAAAAGCGATTCTCGTCCTCCGTGCTTGCTTTTTCTCAGAAAGAGCCGTGGTGTGCGTTTTCGCCAGAAAACGCGTTTTCGGCCGAAAACGTGTACGTTTGCACTTCCCCGCCACATGGAAGCTGCTAGCCGGGAATTCTCTGCCTGGTTCTACCCGCTGCCCGGAACGCTACGCAGGGCAAAAGCGATTCTCGTCCTCCGTGCTTGCTTTTTCTCAGAAAGAGCCGTGGTGTGCGTTTTCGCTGGAAAACGCGTTTTCGGCCGAAGACGTGTACGTTTGCACTTCCCCGCCACAGGGAAGCTGCTAGCCGGGAATTCTCTGCCTGGTTCTACCCGCTGCCCGGAATGCTACGCAGGGCAAAAGCGATTCTCGTCCTCCGTGCTTGCTTTTTCTCAGAAAGAGCCGTGGTGTGCGTTTTCGCCGCAAAACGCGTTTTCGGCCGAAAACGTGTGCGTTTGCACTTCCCCGTCACAGGGAAGCTGCTAGCCGGGAATTCTCTGCCTGGTTCTACCCGCTGCCCGGAACGCTACGCAGGGCAAAAGCGATTCTCGTCCTCCGTGACTGCTTTTTCTCAGAAAGAGCCGTGGTGTGCGTTTTCGCCGGAAAACGCCTTTTCGGCCGAAAACGTGTACGTTTGCACTTCCCGGCCACAGGGAAGCTGCTAGACGGGAATTCTCTGCCTGGTTCTACCCGCTGCCCGGAACGCTACGCAGGGCAAAAGCGATTCTCGTCCTCCGTGCTTGCTTTTTCTCAGAAAGAGCCGTGGTGTGCGTTTTCGCCGCAAAACGCGTTTTCGGCCGAAAACGTGTACGTTTGCAATTCCCCGTCACAGGGAAGCTGCTAGCCGGGAATTCTCTGCCTGGTTCTACCCGCTGCCCGGAACGCTAAGCAGGGCAAAAGCGATTCTCGTCCTCCGTGACTGCTTTTTCTCAGAAAGAGCCGTGGTGTGCGTTTTCGCCGGAAAACGCGTTTTCGGCCGAAAACGTGTACGTTTGCACTTCCCGGCCACAGGGAAGCTGCTAGACGGGAATTCTCTGCCTGGTTCTACCCGCTGCCCGGAACGCTACGCAGGGCAAAAGCAATTCTCGTCCTCCGTGCTTGCTTTTTCTCAGAAAGAGCCGTGGTGTGCGTTTTCGCCGGAAAACGCGTTTTCGGCCGAAAACGTGTACGTTTGCACTTCCCGGCCACAGGGAAGCTGCTAGCCGGGAATTCTCTGCCTGGTTCTACCCGCTGCCCGGAACGCTACGCAGGGCAAAAGCGATTCTCGTCCTCCGTGCTTGCTTTTTCTCAGAAAGAGCCGTGGTGTGCGTTTTCGCCAGAAAACGCGTTTTCGGCCGAAAACGTGTACGTTTGCACTTCCCCGCCACAGGGAAGCTGCTAGCCGGGAATTCGCTGCCTGGTTCTACCCGCTGCCCGGAACGCTACGCAGGGCAAAAGCGATTCTCGTCCTCCGTGCTTGCTTTTTCTCAGAAAGAGCCGTGGTGTGCGTTTTCGCGGGAAAACGCGTTTTCGGCCGAAAACGTGTACGTTTGCACTTCCCGGCCACAGGGAAGCTGCTAGCCGGGAATTCTCTGCCTGGTTCTACCCGCTGCCCGGAACGCTACGCAGGGCAAAAGCGATTCTCGTCCTCCGTGCTTGCTTTTTCTCAGAAAGAGCCGTGGTGTGCGTTTTCGCGGGAAAACGCGTTTTCGGCCGAAAACGTGTACGTTTGCACTTCCCCGCCACAGGGAAGCTGCTAGCCGGGAATTCTCTGCCTGGTTCTACCCGCTGCCCGGAACGCTACGCAGGGCAAAAGCGATTCTCGTCCTCCGTGCTTGCTTTTTCTCAGAAAGAGCCGTGGTGTGCGTTTTCGCCGGAAAACGCGTTTTCGGCCGAAAACGTGTACGTTTGCACTTCCCCGTCACAGGGAAGATGCTAGCCGGGAATTCTCTGCCTGGTTCTACCCGCTGCCCGGAACGCTAAGCAGGGCAAAAGCGATTCTCGTCCTCCGTGACTGCTTTTTCTCAGAAAGAGCCGTGGTGTGCGTTTTCGCCGGTAAACGCGTTTTCGGCCGAAAACGTGTACGTTTGCACTTCCCGGCCACAGGGAAGCTGCTAGACGGGAATTCTCTGCCTGGTTCTAACCGCTGCCCGGAACGCTACGCAGGGCAAAAGCGATTCTCGTCCTCCGTGCTTGCTTTTTCTCAGAAAGAGCCGTGGTGTGCGTTTTCGCCGGAAAACGCGTTTTCGGCCGAAAACGTGTACGTTTGCACTTCCCCGCCACAGGGAAGCTGCTAGCCGGGAATTCGCTGCCTGGTTCTACCCGCTGCCCGGAACGCTACGCAGGGCAAAAGCGATTCTCGTCCTCCGTGCTTGCTTTTTCTCAGAAAGAGCCGTGGTTTGCGTTTTCGCCGGAAAACGCGTTTTCGGCCGAAAACGTTTACGTTTGCACTTCCCGGCCACAGGGAAGCTGCTAGACGGGAATTCTCTGCCTGGTTCTACCCGCTGCCCGGAACGCTACGCAGGGCAAAAGCGATTCTCGTCCTCCGTGCTTGCTTTTTCTCAGAAAGAGCCGTGGTGTGCGTTTTCGCGGGAAAACGCGTTTTCGGCCGAAAACGTGTACGTTTGCACTTCCCGGCCACAGGGAAGCTGCTAGCCGGGAATTCTCTGCCTGGTTCTACCCGCTGCCCGGAACGCTACGCAGGGCAAAAGCGATTCTCGTCCTCCGTGCTTGCTTTTTCTCAGAAAGAGCCGTGGTGTGCGTTTTCGCGGGAAAACGCGTTTTCGGCCGAAAACGTGTACGTTTGCACTTCCCCGCCACAGGGAAGCTGCTAGCCGGGAATTCTCTGCCTGGTTCTACCCGCTGCCCGGAACGCTACGCAGGGCAAAAGCGATTCTCGTCCTCCGTGCTTGCTTTTTCTCAGAAAGAGCCGTGGTGTGCGTTTTCGCGGGAAAACGCGTTTTCGGCCGAAAACGTGTACGTTTGCACTTCCCGGCCACAGGGAAGCTGCTAGCCGGGAATTCTCTGCCTGGTTCTACCCGCTGCCCGGAACGCTACGCAGGGCAAAAGCGATTCTCGTCCTCCGTGCTTGCTTTTTCTCAGAAAGAGCCGTGGTGTGCGTTTTCGCCGGAAAACGCGTTTTCGGCCGAAAACGTGTACGTTTGCACTTCCCGGCCACAGGGAAGCTGCTAGACGGGAATTCTCTGCCTGGTTCTACCCGCTGCCCGGAACACTACGCAGGGCAAAAGCGATTCTCGTCCTCCGTGCTTGCTTTTTCTCAGAAAGAGCCGTGGTGTGCGTTTTCGCCAGAAAACGCGTTTTCGGCCGAAAACGTGTACGTTTGCACTTCCCCGCCACAGGGAAGCTGCTAGCCGGGAATTCTCTGCCTGGTTCTACCCGCTGCCCGGAACGCTACGCAGGGCAAAAGCGATTCTCGTCCTCCGTGACTGCTTTTTCTCAGAAAGAGCCGTGGTGTGCGTTTTCGCGGGAAAACGCGTTTTCGGCCGAAAACGTGTACGTTTGCACTTCCCGGCCACAGGGAAGCTGCTAGACGGGAATTCTCTGCCTGGTTCTACCCGCTGCCCGGAACGCTACGCAGGGCAAAAGCGATTCTCGTCCTCCGTGCTTGCTTTTTCTCAGAAAGAGCCGTGGTGTGCGTTTTCGCCGCAAAACGCGTTTTCGGCCGAAAACGTGTACGTTTGCACTTCCCCGTCACAGGGAAGCTGCTAGCCGGGAATTCTCTGCCTGGTTCTACCCGCTGTCCGGAACGCTACGCAGGGCAAAAGCGATTCTCGTCCTCCGTGACTGCTTTTTCTCAGAAAGAGCCGTGGTGTGCGTTTTCGCCGGTAAACGCGTTTTCGGCCGAAAACGTGTACGTTTGCACTTCCCGGCCACAGGGAAGCTGCTAGACGGGAATTCTCTGCCTGGTTCTACCCGCTGCCCGGAACGCTACGCAGGGCAAAAGCGATTCTCGTCCTCCGTGCTTGCTTTTTCTCAGAAAGAGCCGTGGTGTGCGTTTTCGCCGGAAAACGCGTTTTCGGCCGAAAACGTGTACGTTTGCACTTCCCGGCCACAGGGAAGCTGCTAGCCGGGAATTCTCTGCCTGGTTCTACCCGGTGCCCGGAACGCTACGCAGGGCAAAAGCGATTCTCGTCCTCCGTGCTTGCTTTTTCTCAGAAAGAGCCGTGGTTTGCGTTTTCGCCGGAAAACGCGTTTTCGGCCGAAAACGTTTACGTTTGCACTTCCCGGCCACAGGGAAGCTGCTAGACGGGAATTCTCTGCCTGGTTCTACCCGCTGCCCGGAACGCTACGCAGGGCAAAAGCGATTCTCGTCCTCCGTGCTTGCTTTTTCTCAGAAAGAGCCGTGGTGTGCGTTTTCGCGGGAAAACGCGTTTTCGGCCGAAAACGTGTACGTTTGCACTTCCCGGCCACAGGGAAGCTGCTAGCCGGGAATTCTCTGCCTGGTTCTACCCGCTGCCCGGAACGCTACGCAGGGCAAAAGCGATTCTCGTCCTCCGTGCTTGCTTTTTCTCAGAAAGAGCCGTGGTGTGCGTTTTCGCCGGAAAACGCGTTTTCGGCCGAAAACGTGTACGTTTGCACTTCCCCGCCACAGGGAAGCTGCTAGCCGGGAATTCTCTGCCTGGTTCTACCCGCTGCCCGGAACGCTACGCAGGGCAAAAGCGATTCTCGTCCTCCGTGCTTGCTTTTTCTCAGAAAGAGCCGTGGTGTGCGTTTTCGCGGGAAAACGCGTTTTCGGCCGAAAACGTGTACGTTTGCACTTCCCGGCCACAGGGAAGCTGCTAGCCGGGAATTCTCTGCCTGGTTCTACCCGCTGCCCGGAACGCTACGCAGGGCAAAAGCGATTCTCGTCCTCCGTGCTTGCTTTTTCTCAGAAAGAGCCGTGGTGTGCGTTTTCGCCGGAAAACGCGTTTTCGGCCGAAAACGTGTACGTTTGCACTTCCCGGCCACAGGGAAGCTGCTAGACGGGAATTCTCTGCCTGGTTCTACCCGCTGCCCGGAACACTACGCAGGGCAAAAGCGATTCTCGTCCTCCGTGCTTGCTTTTTCTCAGAAAGAGCCGTTGTGTGCGTTTTCGCCAGAAAACGCGTTTTCGGCCGAAAACGTGTACGTTTGCACTTCCCCGCCACAGGGAAGCTGCTAGCCGGGAATTCTCTGCCTGGTTCTACCCGCTGCCCGGAACGCTACGCAGGGCAAAAGCGATTCTCGTCCTCCGTGACTGCTTTTTCTCAGAAAGAGCCGTGGTGTGCGTTTTCGCGGGAAAACGCGTTTTCGGCCGAAAACGTGTACGTTTGCACTTCCCCGCCACAGGGAAGCTGCTAGCCGGGAATTCTCTGCCTGGTTCTACCCGCTGCCCGGAACGCTACGCAGGGCAAAAGCGATTCTCGTCCTCCGTGCTTGCTTTTTCTCAGAAAGAGCCGTGGTGTGCGTTTTCGCGGGAAAACGCGTTTTCGGCCGAAAACGTGTACGTTTGCACTTCCCGGCCACAGGGAAGCTGCTAGCCGGGAATTCTCTGCCTGGTTCTACCCGCTGCCCGGAACGCTACGCAGGGCAAAAGCGATTCTCGTCCTCCGTGCTTGCTTTTTCTCAGAAAGAGCCGTGGTGTGCGTTTTCGCCGCAAAACGCGTTTTCGGCCGAAAACGTGTACGTTTGCACTTCCCCGTCACAGGGAAGCTGCTAGCCGGGAATTCTCTGCCTGGTTCTACCCGCTGCCCGGAACGCTACGCAGGGCAAAAGCGATTCTCGTCCTCCGTGACTGCTTTTTCTCAGAAAGAGCCGTGGTGTGCGTTTTCGCCGCAAAACGCGTTTTCGGCCGAAAACGTGTACGTTTGCACTTCCCGGCCACAGGGAAGCTGCTAGACGGGAATTCTCTGCCTGGTTCTACCCGCTGCCCGGAACGCTACGCAGGGCAAAAGCGATTCTCGTCCTCCGTGCTTGCTTTTTCTCAGAAAGAGCCGTGGTGTGCGTTTTCGCCGCAAAACGCGTTTTCGGCCGAAAACGTGTACGTTTGCACTTCCCCGCCACAGGGAAGCTGCTAGCCGGGAATTCGCTGCCTGGTTCTACCCGCTGCCCGGAACGCTACGCAGGGCAAAAGCGATTCTCGTCCTCCGTGCTTGCTTTTTCTCAGAAAGAGCCGTGGTGTGCGTTTTCGCCGCAAAACGCGTTTTCGGCCGAAAACGTGTACGATTGCACTTCCCCGCCACAGGGAAGCTGCTAGCCGGGAATTCTCTGCCTGGTTCTACCCGCTGCCCGGAACGCTACGCAGGGCAAAAGCGATTCTCGTCCTCCGTGCTTGCTTTTTCTCAGAAAGAGCCGTGGTGTGCGTTTTCGCCGGAAAACGCGTTTTCGGCCGAAAACCTTTACGTTTGCACATCCCGGCCACAGGGAAACTGCTAGACGGGATTTCTCTGCCTGGTTCTACCCGCTACCCGGAACGCTACGCAGGGCAAAAGCGATTCTCGTCCTCCGTGCTTGCTTTTTCTCAGAAAGAGCCGTGGTGTGCGTTTTCGCCGCAAAACGTGTTTTCGGCGAAAACGTGTACGTTTGCACTTCCCGGCCACAGGGAAGCTTCTAGCCGGGAATTCTCTGCCTGGTTCTACCCGCTGCCCGGAACGCTACGCAGGGCAAAAGCGATTCTCGTCCTCCGTGATTGCTTTTTCTCAGAAAGAGCCGTGGTGTGCGTTTTCGCCGGAAAACGCGTTTTCGGCCGAAAACGTGTACGTTTGCACTTCCAGGCCACAGGGAAGCTGCTAGACGGGAATTCTCTGCCTGGTTCTACCCGCTGCCCGGAACGCTACGCAGGGCAAAAGCGATTCTCGTCCTCCGTGCTTGCTTTTTCTCAGAAAGAGCCGTGGTGTGCGTTTTCGCCAGAAAACGCGTTTTCGGCCGAAAAGGTGTACGTTTGCACTTCCGGGCCACAGGGAAGCTGCTAGCCGGGAATTCTCTGCCTGGTTCTACCCGCTGCCCTGAACGCTACGCAGGGCAAAAGCGATTCTCGTCCTCCGTGCTTGCTTTTTCTCAGAAAGAGCCGTGGTGTGCGTTTTCGCGGGAAAACGCGTTTTCGGCCGAAAACGTGTACGTTTGCACTTCCCGGCCACAGGGAAGCTGCTAGCCGGGAATTCTCTGCCTGGTTCTACCCGCTGCCCGGAACGCTACGCAGGGCAAAAGCGATTCTCGTCCTCCGTGCTTGCTTTTTCTCAGAAAGAGCCGTGGTGTGCGTTTTCGCCGGAAAACGCGTTTTCGGCCGAAAACGTGTACGTTTGCACTTCCCCGCCACAGGGAAGCTGCTAGCCGGGAATTCTCTGCCTGGTTCTACCCGCTGCCCGGAACGCTACGCAGGGCAAAAGCGATTCTCGTCCTCCGTGCTTGCTTTTTCTCAGAAAGAGCCGTGGTGTGCGTTTTCGCTAGAAAACGCGTTTTCGGCCGAAAACGTGTACGTTTGCACTTCCCCGCCACAGGGAAGCTGCTAGCCGGGAATTCTCTGCCTGGTTCTACCCGTTGCCCGGAACACTACGCAGGGCAAAAGCGATTCTCGTCCTCCGTGCTTGCTTTTTCTCAGAAAGAGCCGTGGTGTGCGTTTTCGCCGGTAAACGCGTTTTCGGCCGAAGACGTGTACGTTTGCACTTCCCCGCCACAGGGAAGCTGCTAGACGGGAATTCTCTGCCTGGTTCTACCCGCTGCCCGGAACGCTACGCAGGGCAAAAGCGATTCTCGTCCTCCGTGCTTGCTTTTTCTCAGAAAGAGCCGTGGTGTGCGTTTTCGCCGGAAAACGCGTTTTCGGCCGAAAACGTGTACGTTTGCACTTCCCGGCCACAGGGAAGCTGCTAGCCGGGAATTCTCTGCCTGGTTCTACCCGCTGCCCGGAACGCTACGCAGGGCAAAAGCGATTCTCGTCCTCCGTGCTTGCTTTTTCTCAGAAAGAGCCATGGTGTGCGTTTTCGCCGGAAAACGCGTTTTCGGCCGAAAACGTGTACGTTTGCACTTCCCCGCCACAGGGAAGCTGCTAGCCGGGAATTCTCTGCCTGGTTCTACCCGCTGCCCGGAACGCTACGCAGGGCAAAAGCGATTCTCGTCCTCCGTGCTTGCTTTTTCTCAGAAAGAGCCATGGTGTACTGTTTCGCTGGAAAACTCGTTTTCGGCCGAAAACGTGTACGTTTGCACTTCCCTGCCACAGGGAAGCTGATAGCCGGCAATTCGCTGCCGATTTCTACCCGCTGCTCAGAACGCTACGCAGGGCAAAAGCGATTCTCGTCCTCCGTGCTTGCTTTTTCTCAGAAAGAGCCGTGGTGTGCGTTTTCGCCGGAAAACGCGTTTTCGGCCGAAAACGTGTACGTTTGCACTTCCCGGCCACAGGGAAGCTGCTAGCCGGGAATTCTCTGCCTGGTTCTACCCGCTGCCCGGAACGCTACGCAGGGCAAAAGCGATTCTCGTCTTCCGTGCTTGCTTTTTCTCAGAAAGAGCCGTGGTGTGCGTTTTCGCCGGAAAACGCGTTTTCGGCCGAAAACGTGTACGTTTGCACTTCCCCGCCACAGGGAAGCTGCTAGCCGGGAATTCTCTGCCTGGTTCTACCCGCTGCCCGGAACGCTACGCAGGGCAAAAGCGATTCTCGTCCTCCGTGCTTGCTTTTTCTCAGAAAGAGCCGTGGTGTGCGTTTTCGCGGGAAAACGCGTTTTCGGCCGAAAACGTGTACGTTTGCACTTCCCGGCCACAGGGAAGCTGCTAGACGGGAATTCTCTGCCTGGTTCTACCCGCTGCCCGGAACGCTACGCAGGGCAAAAGCGATTCTCGTCCTCCGTGCTTGCTTTTTCTCAGAAAGAGCAATGGTGTGCGTTTTCGCCGGAAAACGCGTTTTCGGCCGAAAACGTGTACGTTTGCACTTCCCCGCCACAGGGAAGCTGCTAGACGGGAATTCTCTGCCTGGTTCTACCTGCTGCCCGGAACGCTACGCAGGGCAAAAGCGATTCTCGTCCTCCGTGCTTGCTTTTTCTCAGAAAGAGCCATGGTGTGCTTTTTCGCTGGAAAACTCGTTTTCGGCCGAAAACGTGTACGTTTGCACTTCCCCGCCACAGGGAAGCTGCTAGCCGGCAATTCGCTGCCTATTTCTACCCGCTGCTCAGAACGCTACGCAGGGCAAAAGCGATTCTCGTCCTCCGTGCTTGCTTTTTCTCAGAAAGAGCCGTGGTGTGTGTTTTCGCCGGAAAACGCGTTTTCGGCCGAAAACGTGTACGTTTGCACTTCCCCGCCACAGGGAAGCTGCTAGCAGGGAATTCTCTGCCTGGTTCTACCCACTGCCCGGAACGCTACGCAGGGCAAAAGCGATTCTCGTCCTCCGTGCTTGCTTTTTCTCAGAAAGAGCCGTGGTGTGCGTTTTCGCCGGAAAACGCGTTTTCGGCCGAAAACGTGTACGTTTGCACTTCCCGGCCACAGGGAAGCTGCTAGCCGGGAATTCTCTGCCTGGTTCTACCCGCTGCCCGGAACGCTACGCAGGGCAAAAGCGATTCTCGTCCTCCGTGCTTGCTTTTTCTCAGAAAGAGCCGTGGTGTGCGTTTTCGCCGGAAAACGCGTTTTCGGCCGAAAACGTGTACGTTTGCACTTCCCGGCCACAGGGAAGCTGCTGGCCGGGAATTCTCTGCCTGGTTCTACCCGCTGCCCGGAACGCTACGGAGGGCAAAAGCGATTCTCGTCCTCCGTGCTTGCTTTTTCTCAGAAAGAGCCATGGTGTGCTTTTTCGCTGGAAAACTCGTTTTCGGCCGAAAACGTGTACGTTTGCACTTCCCCGCCACAGGGAAGCTGCTAGCCGGCAATTCGCTGCCTATTTCTACCCGCTGCTCAGAACGCTACGCAGGGCAAAAGCGATTCTCGTCCTCCGTGCTTGCTTTATCTCAGAAAGAGCCGTGGTGTGCGTTTTCGCCGGAAAACGCGTTTTCGGCCGAAAACGTGTACGTTTGCAATTCCCGGCCACAGGGAAGCTGCTAGCCGGGAATTCTCTGCCTGGTTCTACCCGCTGCCCGGAACGCTACGCAGGGCAAAAGCGATTCTCGTCCTCCGTGCTTGCTTTTTCTCAGAAAGAGCCGTGGTGTGCGTTTTCGCCGGAAAACGCGTTTTCGGCCGAAAACGTGTACGTTTGCACTTCCCCGCCACAGGGAAGCTGCCAGCCGGGAATTCTCTGCCTGGTTCTACCCGCTGCCCGGAACGCTACGCAGGGCAAAAGCGATTCTCGTCCTCCGTGCTTGCTTTTTCTCAGAAAGAGCCGTGGTGTGCGTTTTCGCCGGAAAACGTGTTTTCGGCGAAAACGTGTACGTTTGCACTTCCCGGCCACAGGGAAGCTGCTAGCCGGGAATTCTCTGCCTGGTTCTACCCGCTGCCCGGAACGCTACGCAGGGCAAAAGCGATTATCGTCCTCCGTGCTTGCTTTTTCTCAGAAAGAGCCGTGGTGTGCGTTTTCGCCGGAAAACGCGTTTTCGGCCGAAAACGTGTACGTTTGCACTTCCCGGCCACAGGGAAGCTGCTAGCAGGGAATTCGCTGCCTGGTTCTACCCGCTGCCCGGAACGCTACGCAGGGCAAAAGCGATTCTCGTCCTCCGTGCTTGCTTTTTCTCAGAAAGAGCCGTGGTGTGCGTTTTCGCCGGAAAACGCGTTTTCGGCTGAAAACGTGTACGTTTGCACTTCCCCGCCACAGGGAAGCTGCTAGCCGGGAATTCTCTGCCTGGTTCTACCCGCTGCCCGGAACGCTACGCAGGGCAAAAGCGATTCTCGTCCTCCGTACTTGCTTTTTCTCAGAAAGAGCCATGGTGTGCGTTTTCGCCGGAAAACGCGTTTTCGGCCGAAAACGTGTACGTTTGCTCTTCCCGGCCACAGGGAAGCTGCTAGCCGGGAATTCTCTGCCTGGTTCTACCCGCTGCCCGGAACGCTACGCAGGGCAAAAGCGATTCTCGTCCTCCGTGCTTGCTTTTTCTCAGAAAGAGCCGTGGTGTGCGTTTTCGCCGGAAAACGCGTTTTCGGCTGAAAACGTGTACGTTTGCACTTCCCGGCCACAGGGAAGCTGCTAGACGGGAATTCTCTGCCTGGTTCTACCCGCTGCCCGGAACGCTACGCACGGCAAAAGCGATTCTCGTCCTCCGTGCTTGCTTTTTCTCAGAAAGAGCCATGGTGTGCTTTTTCTCCGGAAAACGCGTTTTCGGCCGGAAACGTGTACGTTTGCACTTCCCGGCCACAGGGAAGCTGCTAGCCGGCAATTCGCTCCCTATTTCTACCCGCTGCTCAGAACGCTACTCAGGGCAAAAGCGATTCTCGTCCTCCGTGCTTGCTTTATCTCAGAAAGAGCCGTGGTGTGCGTTTTCGCCGGAAAACGCGTTTTCGGCCGAAAACGTGTACGTTTGCAATTCCCGGCCACAGGGAAGCTGCTAGCCGGGAATTCGCTGCCTGGTTCTACCCGCTGCCCGGAACGCTACGCAGGGCAAAAGCGATTCTCGTCCTCCGTGCTTGCTTTTTCTCAGAAAGACCCGTGGTGTGCGTTTTCGCCGGAAAACGCGTTTTCGGCCGAAAACGTGTACGTTTGCACTTCCCGGACACAGGGAAGCTGCTAGACGGGAATCTTCTGCCTGTTTCTACCCGCTGCCCGGAACGCTACGCAGGGCAAAAGCGATTCTCGTCCTCCGTGCTTGCTTTTTCTCAGAAAGAGCCGTGGTGTGCGTTTTCGCCGGAAAACGCGTTTTCGGCCGAAAACGAGTACGTTTGCACTTCCCCGCCACAGGGAAGATGCTAGCCTGGAATTCTCTGCCTGGTTCTACCCGCTGCCCGGAACGCTACACAGGGCAAAAGCGATTCTCGTCCTCCGTGCTTGCTTTTTCTCAGAAAGAGCCGTGGTGTGCGTTTTCGCCGGAAAACGCGTTTTCGGCTGAAAACGTGTACGTTTGCACTTCCCCGCCACAGGGAAGCTGCTAGCCGGGAATTCTCTGCCTGGTTCTACCCGCTGCCCGGAACGCTACGCAGGGCAAAAGCGATTCTCGTCCTCCGTGCTTGCTTTTTCTCAGAAAGAGCCGTGGTGTGCGTTTTCGCCGGAAAACGCGTTTTCGGCCGAAAACGTGTACGTTTGCACTTCCCCGCCACATCGAAGCTGCTAGACGGGAATTCTCTGCCTGGTTCTACCCGCTGCCCGGAACGCTACGCAGGGCAAAAGAGATTCTCGTCCTCCGTGCTTGCTTTTTCTCAGAAAGAGCCATGGTGTGCTTTTTCTCCGGAAAACGCGTTTTCGGCCGGAAACGTGTACGTTTGCACTTCCCGGCCACAGGGAAGCTGCTAGCCGGGAATTCTCTGCCTGGTTCTACCCGCTGCCCGGAACGCTACGCAGGGCAAAAGCGATTCTCGTCCTCCGTGCTTGCTTTTTCTCAGAAAGAGCCGTGGTGTGCGTTTTCGCCGGAAAACGCGTTTTCGGCCGAAAACGTGTACGTTTGCACTTCCCCGCCACATCGAAGCTGCTAGCCGGGAATTCTCTGCCTGGTTCTACCCGCTGCCCGGAACGCTACGCAGGGCAAAAGCGATTCTCGTCCTCCGTGCTTGCTTTTTCTCAGAAAGAGCCGTGGTGTGCGTTTTCGCCGGAAAACGCGTTTTCGGCCGAAAACGTGTACGTTTGCACTTCCCCGCCACAGGAAAGCTGCTAGCCGGGAATTCTCTGCCTGGTTCTACCCGCTGCCCGGAACGCTACGCAGGGCAAAAGAGATTCTCGTCCTCCGTGCTTGCTTTATCTCAGAAAGAGCCGTGGTGTGCTTTTTCACCGGAAAACGCGTTTTCGGCCGAAAACGTGTACGTTTGCACTTCCCCACCACAGGGAAGCTGCTAGCCGGGAATTCGCTGCCTATTTCTACCCGCTGCCCGGAACGCTACGCAGGGCAAAAGCGATTCTCGTCCTCCGTGCTTGCTTTTTCTCAGAAAGAGCCGTGGTGTGCGTTTTCGCCGGAAAACGCGTTTTCGGCCGAAAACGTGTACGTTTGCACTTCCCGGCCACAGGGAAGCTGCTAGCCGGGAATTCGCTGCCTATTTCTACCCGCTGCTCGGAACGGTACGCAGCGCAAAAGCGATTCTCGTCCTCCGTGCTTGCTTTTTCTCAGAAAGAGCCGTGGTGTGCGTTTTCGCCGGAAAACGCGTTTTCGGCCGAAAACGTGTACGTTTGCACTTCCCCGCCACAGGAAAGCTGCTAGCCGGGAATTCTCTGCCTGGTTCTACCCGCTGCCCGGAACGCTACGCAGGGCAAAAGAGATTCTCGTCCTCCGTGCTTGCTTTTTCTCAGAAAGAGCCATGGTGTGCTTTTTCTCCGGAAAACGCGTTTTCGGCCGGAAACGTGTACGTTTGCACTTCCCGGCCACAGGGAAGCTGCTAGCCGGGAATTCTCTGCCTGGTTCTACCCGCTGCTCAGAACGCTACGCAGGGCAAAAGCGATTCTCGTCCTCCGTGCTTGCTTTTTCTCAGAAAGAGCCGTGGTGTGCGTTAACGCCTTAAAACGCGTTTTCGGCCGAAAACGTGTACGTTTGCACTTCCCCGCCACAGGGAAGATGCTAGACGGGAATTCTCTGCCTGGTTCTACCCGCTGCCCGGAACGCTACGCAGGGCAAAAGCGATTCTCGTCCTCCGTGCTTGCTTTTTCTCAGAAAGAGCCGTGGTGTGCGTTTTCGCCGGAAAACGCGTTTTCGGCCGAAAACGTGTACGTTTGCACTTCCCGGCCACAGGAAAGCTGCTAGCCGGGAATTCTCTGCCTGGTTCTACCCGCTGCCCGGAACGCTACGCAGGGCAAAAGAGATTCTCGTCCTCCGTGCTTGCTTTTTCTCAGAAAGAGCCATGGTGTGCTTTTTCTACGGAAAACGCGTTTTCGGCCGGAAACGTGTACGTTTGCACTTCCCGGCCACAGGGAAGCTGCTAGACGGGAATTCTCTGCCTGGTTCTACCCGCTGCCCGGAACGCTACGCAGGGCAAAAGCGATTCTCGTCCTCCGTGCTTGCTTTTTCTCAGAAAGAGCCGTGGTGTGCGTTTTCGCCGGAAAACGCGTTTTCGGCCGAAAACGTGTACGTTTGCACTTCCCCGCCACAGGGAAGCTGCTAGCCGGAAATTCTCTGCCTGGTTCTACCCGCTGCCCGGAACGCTACGCAGGGCAAAAGCGATTCTCGTCCTCCGTGCTTGCTTTTTCTCAGAAAGAGCCGTGGTGTGCGTTTTCGCCGGAAAACACGTTTTCGGCCGAAAACGTGTACGTTTGCACTTCCCCGCCACAGGGAAGCTGCTAGCCGGGAATTCGCTGACTATTTCTACCCGCTGCTCGGAACGCTACGCAGGGCAAAAGCGATTCTCGTCCTCCGTGCTTGCTTTTTCTCAGAAAGAGCCGTGGTGTGCGTTTTCGCCGGAAAAAGTGTTTTCGGCCGAAAACGTGTACGTTTGCACTTCCCCGCCACAGGGAAGCTGCTAGCCGGGAATTCGCTGCCTATTGCTACCCGCTGCTCGGAACGCTACGCAGCGCAAAAGCGGTTCTCGTCCTCCGTGCTTGCTTTTTCTCAGAAAGAGCCGTGGTGTGCGTTTTCGCCGGAAAACGCGTTTTCGGCCGAAAACGTGTACGTTTGCACTTCCCGGCCACAGGGAAGCTGCTAGCCGGGAATTCTCTGCCTGGTTCTACCCGCTGCCCGGAACGCTACGCAGGGCAAAAGCGATTCTCGTCCTCCGTGCTTGCTTTTTCTCAGAAAGAGCCGTGGTGTGCGTTTTCGCCGGAAAACGCGTTTTCGGCCGAAAACGTGTACGTTTGCACTTCCCCGCCACAGGGAAGCTGCTAGCCGGGAATTCGCTGACTATTTCTACCCGCTGCTCGGAACGCTACGCAGGGCAAAAGCGATTCTCGTCCTCCGTGCTTGCTTTTTCTCAGAAAGAGCCGTGGTGTGCGTTTTCGCCGGAAAAAGTGTTTTCGGCCGAAAACGTGTACGTTTGCACTTCCCGGCCACAGGGAAGCTGCTAGCCGGGAATTCGCTGCCTGGTTCTACCCGCTGCCCGGAACGCTACGCAGGGCAAAAGCGATTCTCGTCCTCCGTGCTTGCTTTTTCTCAGAAAGAGCCGTGGTGTGCGTTTTCGCCGGAAAACGCGTTTTCGGCCGAAAACGTGTACGTTTGCATTTCCCCGCCACAGGGAAGCTGCTAGCCGGGAATTCTCTGCCTGGTTCTACCCGCTGCCCGGAACGCTACGCAGGGCAAAAGCGATTCTCGTCCTCCGTGCTTGCTTTTTCTCAGAAAGAGCCGTGGTGTGCGTTTTCGCCGGAAAACGCGTTTTCGGCCGAAAACGTGTACGTTTGCACTTCCCTGCCACAGGGAAGCTGCTAGCCGGCAATTCGCTGCCTATTTCTACCCGCTGCTCAGAACGCTACGCAGGGCAAAAGGGATTCTCGTCCTCCGTGCTTGCTTTTTCTCAGAAAGAGCCGTGGTGTGCGTTTTCGCCGGAAAACGCGTTTTCGGCCGAAAACGTGTACGTTTGCACTTCCCGGCCACATGGAAGCTGCTAGCCGGGAATTCTCTGCCTGGTTCTACCCGCTGCCCGGAACGCTACGCAGGGCAAAAGCGATTCTCGTCCTCCGTGCTTGCTTTTTCTCAGAAAGAGCCGTGGTGTGCGTTTTCGCCGGAAAACGCGTTTTCGGCCGAAAACGTGTACGTTTGCACTTCCCCGCCACAGGAAAGCTGCTAGCCGGGAATTCTCTGCCTGGTTCTACCCGCTGCCCGGAACGCTACGCAGGGCAAAAGCGATTCTCGTCCTCCGTGCTTGCTTTTTCTCAGAAAGAGCCGTGGTGTGCGTTTTCGCCGGAAAACGCGTTTTCGGCCGAAAACGTGTACGTTTGCACTTCCCCGCCACAGGGAAGCTGCTAGCCGGGAATTCGCTGACTATTTCTACCCGCTGCTCGGAACGCTACGCAGGGCAAAAGCGATTCTCGTCCTCCGTGCTTGCTTTTTCTCAGAAAGAGCCGTGGTGTGCGTTTTCGCCAGAAAAAGTGTTTTCGGCCGAAAACGTGTACGTTTGCACTTCCCCACCACAGGGAAGCTGCTAGCCGGGAATTCGCTGCCTGGTTCTACCCGCTGCCCGGAACGCTACGCAGGGCAAAAGCGATTCTCGTCCTCCGTGCTTGCTTTTTCTCAGAAAGAGCCGTGGTGTGCGTTTTCGCCGGAAAACGCTTTTTCGGCCGAAAACGTGTACGTTTGCATTTCCCCGCCACAGGGAAGCTGCTAGCCGGGAATTCTCTGCCTGGTTCTACCCGCTGCCCGGAACGCTACGCAGGGCAAAAGCGATTCTCGTCCTCCGTGCTTGCTTTTTCTCAGAAAGAGCCGTGGTGTGCGTTTTCGCCGGAAAACGCGTTTTCGGCCGAAAACGTGTACGTTTGCACTTCCCGGCCACAGGGAAGCTGCTAGCCGGCAATTCGCTGCCTATTTCTACCCGCTGCTCAGAACGCTACGCAGGGCAAAAGCGATTCTCGTCCTCCGTGCTTGCTTTTTCTCAGAAAGAGCCGTGGTGTGCGTTTTCGCCGGAAAACGCGTTTTCGGCCGAAAACGTGTACGTTTGCACTTCCCGGCCACAGGGAAGCTGCTAGCCGGGAATTCTCTGCCTGGTTCTACCCGCTGCCCGGAACGCTACGCAGGGCAAAAGCGATTCTCGTCCTCCGTGCTTGCTTTTTCTCAGAAAGAGCCGTGGTATGCGTTTTCGCCGGAAAACGCGTTTTCGGCCGAAAACGTGTACGTTTGCACTTCCCCGCCACAGGGAAGATGCTAGACGAAAATTCTCTGCCTGGTTCTACCCGCTGCCCGGAACGCTACGCAGGGCAAAAGCGATTCTCGTCCTCCGTGCTTGCTTTTTCTCAGAAAGAGCCGTGGTGTGCGTTTTCGCCGGAAAACGCGTTTTCGGCCGAAAACGTGTACGTTTGCACGTCCCCGCCACAGGGAAGATGCTAGCCGGGAATTCTCTGCCTGGTTCTACCCGCTACCCGGAACGCTACGCAGGGCAAAAGCGATTCTCGTCCTCCGTGCTTGCTTTTTCTCAGAAAGACCCGAGGTGTGCGTTTTCGCCGGAAAACGCGTTTTCGGCCGAAAACGTGTACGTTTGCACTTCCCCGCCACAGCGAAGCTGCTAGCAGGGAATTCGCTGCCTGGTTCTACCCGCTGCCCGGAACGCTACGCAGGGCAAAAGCGATTCTCGTCCTCCGTGCTTGCTTTTTCTCAGAAAGAGCCGTGGTGTGCTTTTTCTCCGGAAAACGCGTTTTCGGCCGAAAACGTGTACGTTTGCACTTCCCCGCCACAGGGAAGCTGCTAGCCGGGAATTCGCTGCCTATTTCTACCCGCTGCTCGGAACGCTACGCAGGGCAAAAGCGATTCTCGTCCTCCGTGCTTGCTTTTTCTCAGAAAGTGCCGTGGTGTGCGTTTTCACCGGAAAACGTGTTTTCGGCCGAAAACGTGTACGTTTGCACTTCCCGGCCAAAGGGAAGCCGCTAGCAGGGAATTCTCTGCCTGGTTCTTCCCGCTGCCCGGAACGCTACACAGGGCAAAAGCGATTCTCGTCCTCCGTGCTTGCTTTTTCTCAGAAAGAGCCGTGGTGTGCTTTTTCGCCGGAAAACGAGTTTTCGGCCGAAAACGTGTACGTTTGCACTTCCCGGCCACAGGGAAGCTACTAGACGGGAATTCTCTGCCTGGTTCTACCCGCTGACCGGAACGCTACGCAGGGCAAAAGCGATTCTCGTCCTCCGTGCTTGCTTTTTCTCAGAAAGAGCCGTGGTGTGCGTTTTCGACGGAAAACGCGTTTTCGGCCGAAAACGTGTACGTTTGCACTTCCCCGCCACAGGGAAGCTGCTAGCCGGGAATTCGCTGACTATTTCTACCCGCTGCTCGGAACGCTACGCAGGGCAAAAGCGATTCTCGTCCTCCGTGCTTGCTTTTTCTCAGAAAGAGCCGTGGTGTGCGTTTTCGCCGGAAAAAGTGTTTTCGGCCGAAAACGTGTACGTTTGCACTTCCCCGCCACAGGGAAGCTGCTAGCCGGGAATTCTCTGCCTGGTTCTACCCGCTGCTCGGAACGCTACGCAGGGCAAAAGCGATTCTCGTCCTCCGTGCTTGCTTTTTCTCAGAAAGACCGTGGTGTGCGTTTTCGCCAAAAACGCGTTTTCGGCCGAAAACGTGTACGTTTGCACTTCCCGGCCACAGGGAAGCTGCTAGCCGGGAATGTTCTGCCTGGTTCTTCCCGCTGCCCGGAACGCTACGCAGTGAAAAGCGATTCTCGTCCTCCGTGCTTGCTTTTTCTCAGAAAGAGCCATGGTGTGCTTTTTCTCCGGAAAACGCGTTTTCGGCCGGAAACGTGTACGTTTGCACTTCCCGGCCACAGGGAAGCTGCTAGCCGGGAATTCTCTGCCTGGTTCTACCCGCTGCCCGGAACGCTACGCAGGGCAAAAGCGATTCTCGTCCTCCGTGCTTGCTTTTTCTCAGAAAGAGCCATGGTGTGCTTATTCGCTGGAAAACTCGTTTTCGGCCGAAAACGTGTACGTTTGCACTTCCCCGCCACAGGGAAGCTGCTAGCCGGCAATTCGCTGCCTATTTCTACCCGCTGCTAAGAACGCTACGCAGGGCAAAAGCGATTCTCGTCCTCCGTGCTTGCTTTTTCTCAGAAAGAGCCGTGGTGTGCGTTTTCGCCGGAAAACGCGTTTTCGGCCGAAAACGTGTACGTTTGCACTTCCCCGCCACAGGGAAGCTGCTAGCCGGGAATTCTCTGCCTGTTTCTACCCGCTGCCCGGAACGCTACGCAGGGCAAAAGCGATTCTCGTCCTCCGTGCTTGCTTTTTCTCAGAAAGAGCCGTGGTGTGCGTTTTCGCCGCAAAACGCGTTTTCGGCCGAAAACGTGTACGTTTGCACTTCCCGGCCACAGGGAAGCTGCTAGCCGGGAATTCTCTGCCTGGTTCTACCCGCTGCCCGGAACGCTACGCAGGGCAAAAGCGATTCTCGTCCTCTGTGCTTGCTTTCTCTCAGAAGAGCCGTGGTGTGCTTTTTCGCCGGAAAACGCGTTTTCGGCCGAAAACGTGTACGTTTGCACTTCCCCGGCACAGGGAAGCTGCTAGCAGGGAATTCGCTGCCTGGTTCTACCCGCTGCCCGGAACGCTACGCAGGGCAAAAGCGATTCTCGTCCTCCGTGCTTGCTTTTTCTCAGAAAGACCGTGGTGTGCGTTTTCGCCAAAAACGCGTTTTCGGCCGAAAACGTGTACATTTGCACTTCCCGGCCACAGGGAAGCTGCTAGCCGGGAATTTTCTGCCTGGTTCTTCCCGCTGCCCGGAACGCTACGCAGGGAAAAGCGATTCTCGTCCTCCGTGCTTGCTTTTTCTCAGAAAGAGCCATGGTGTGCTTTTTCTCCGGAAAACGCGTTTTCGGCCGAAAACGTGTACGTTTGCACTTCCCGGCCACAGGGAAGCTGCTAGCCGGGAATTCTCTGCCTGGTTCTACCCGCTGCCCGGAACGCTACGCAGGGCAAAAGCGATTCTCGTCCTCCGTGCTTGCTTTTTCTCAGAAAGAGCCATGGTGTGCGTTTTCGCCGGAAAACGCGTTTTCGGCCGAAAACGTGTACGTTTGCACTTCCAGGCCACAGGAAGATGCTAGCCGGGAATTCTCTGCCTGGTTCTACCCGCTGCCCGGAACGCTACGGAGGAGAAAAGCGATTCTCGTCCTCCGTGCTTGCTTTTTCTCAGAAAGAGCCGTGGTGTGCGTTTTCGCCGGAAAACGCGTTTTCGGCCGAAAACGTGTACGTTTGCACTTCCCCGCCACAGGGAAGATGCTAGCCGGGAATTCTCTGCCTGGTTCTACCCGCTGCCCGGAACGCTACGGAGGAGAAAAGCGATTCTCGTCCTCCGTGCTTGCTTTTTCTCAGAAAGAGCCGTGGTGTGCGTTTTCGCCGGAAAACGCGTTTTCGGCCGTAAACGTGTACGTTTGCACTTCCCCGCCACAGGGAAGCTGCTAGACGGGAATTCTCTGCCTGGTTCTACCCGCTGCCCGGAACGCTACGCAGGGCAAAAGCGATTCTCGTCCTCCGTGCTTGCTTTTTCTCAGAAAGAGCCATGGTGTGCTTTTTCGCCGGAAAACGCGTTTTCGGCCGAAAACGTGTACGTTTGTACTTCCCGGCCACAGGGAAGCTGCTAGCCGGCAATTCGCTGCCTATTTCTACCCGCTGCTCAGAACGCTACGCAGGGCAAAAGCGATTCTCGTCCTCCGTGCTTGCTTTTTCTCAGAAAGAGCCGTGGTGTGCGTTTTCGCCGGAAAACGCGTTTTCGGCGAAAACGTGTACGTTTGCACTCCCCGGCCACATGGAAGCTGCTAGCCGGGAATTCTCTGCCTGGTTCTACCCGCTGCCCGGAATGCTACGCAGGGCAAAAGCGATTCTCGTCCTCCGTGCTTGCTTTTTCTCAGAAAGAGCCATGGTGTGCTTTTTCGCCGGAAAACGCGTTTTCGGCCGAAAACGTGTACGTTTGCACTTCCCGGCCACAGGGAAGCTGCTAGCCGGCAATTCGCTGCCTATTTCTACCCGCTGCTCAGAACGCTACGCAGGGCAAAAGAGATTCTCGTCCTCCGTGCTTGCTTTTTCTCAGAAAGAGCCGTGGTGTGCGTTTTCGCCGCAAAACGTGTTTTCGGCGAAAACGTGTACGTTTGCACTCCCCGGCCACAGGGAAGCTGCTAGCCGGGAATTCTCTGCCTGGTTCTACCCGCTGCCCGGAACGCTACGCAGGGCAAAAGCGATTCTCGTCCTCCGTGCTTGCTTTTTCTCAGAAAGAGCCGTGGTGTGCGTTTTCGCCGGAAAACGCGTTTTCGTCCGAAAACGTGTACGTTTGCACTTCCCGGCCACAGGGAAGCTGCTAGCCGGGAATTCTCTGCCTGGTTCTACCCGCTGCCCGGAACGCTACGCAGGGCAAAAGCGATTCTCGTCCTCCGTGCTTGCTTTTTCTCAGAAAGAGCCGTGGTGTGCGTTTTCGCCGGAAAACGCGTTTTCGGCCGAAAACGTGTACGTTTGCACTTCCCCGCCACAGGGAAGCTGCTAGCCGGGAATTCTCTGCCTGGTTCTACCCGCTGCCCGGAACGCTACGCAGGGCAAAAGCGATTCTCGTCCTCCGTGCTTGCTTTTACTCAGAAAGAGCCGTGGTGTGCTTTTTCGCCGGAAAACGCGTTTTCGGCCGAAAACGTGTACGTTTGCACTTCCCCGCCACAGGGAAGCTGCTAGCCGGCAATTCGCTGCCTATTTCTACCCGCTGCTCAGAACGCTACGCAGGGCAAAAGCGATTCTCGTCCTCCGTGCTTGCTTTTTCTCAGAAAGAGCCGTGGTGTGCATTTTCGCCGGAAAACGCGTTTTCGGCCGAAAACGTGTACGTTTGCACTTCCCCGCCACAGGGAAGCTGCTAGCCGGGAATTCTCTGCCTGGTTCTACCCGCTGCCCGGAACGCTACGCAGGGCAAAAGCGATTCTCGTCCTCCGTGCTTGCTTTTTCTCAGAAAGAGCCGTGGTGTGCGTTTTCGCTGGAAAACGCGTTTTCGGCCGAAAACGTGTACGTTTGCACTTCCCCGCCACAAGGAAGCTGATAGCCGGGAATTCTCTGCCTGGTTCTACCCGCTGCCCGGAACGCTACGCAGGGCAAAAGCGATTCTCGTCCTCCGTGCTTGCTTTTTCTCAGAAAGAGCCATGGTGTGCGTTTTCGCCGGAAAACGCGTTATCGGCCGAAAACGTGTACGTTTGCACTTCCAGGCCACAGGAAGATGCTAGCCGGGAATTCTCTGCCTGGTTCTACCCGCTGCCCGGAACGCTACGGAGGAGAAAAGCGATTCTCGTCCTCCGTGCTTGCTTTTTCTCAGAAAGAGCCGTGGTGTGCGTTTTCGCCGGAAAACGCGTTTTCGGCCGAAAACGTGTACGTTTGCACTTCCCCGCCACAGGGAAGATGCTAGCCGGGAATTCTCTGCCTGGTTCTACCCGCTGCCCGGAACGCTACGGAGGAGAAAAGCGATTCTCGTCCTCCGTGCTTGCTTTTTCTCAGAAAGAGCCGTGGTGTGCGTTTTCGCCGCAAAACGCGTTTTCGGCCGAAAACGTGTACGTTTGCACTTCCCCGCCACAGGGAAGCTGCTAGACGGGAATTCTCTGCCTGGTTCTACCCGCTGCCCGGAACGCTACGCAGGGCAAAAGCGATTCTCGTCCTCCGTGCTTGCTTTTTCTCAGAAAGAGCCGTGGTGTGCGTTTTCGCCGGAAAACGCGTTTTCGGCCGAAAACGTGTACGTTTGCACTTCCCGGCCACAGGGAAGCTGATAGCCGGGAATTCTCTGCCTGGTTCTACCCGCTGCCCGGAACGCTACGCAGGGCAAAAGCGATTCTCGTCCTCCGTGCTTGCTTTTTCTCAGAAAGAGCCGTGGTGTGCGTTTTCGCCGGAAAACGCGTTTTCGGCCGAAAACCTGTACGTTTGCACTTCCCGGCCACAGGGAAGCTGCTAGCCGGGAATTCTCTGCCTGGTTCTACCCGCTGCCCGGAACGCTACTCAGGGCAAAAGCGATTCTCGTCCTCTGTGCTTGCTTTTTCTCAGAAAGAGCCGTGGTGTGCGTTTTCGCCGGTAAACGCGTTTTCGGCTGAAAACGTGTACGTTTGCACTTCCCCGCCACAGGGAAGCTGCTAGCCGGGAATTCTCTGCCTGGTTCTACCCGCTGCCCGGAACGCTACGCAGGGCAAAAGCGATTCTCGTCCTCCGTGCTTGCTTTTTCTCAGAAAGAGCCGTGGTGTGCGTTTTCGCCGGAAAACGACTTTTCGGCGAAAACGTGTACGTTTGCACTTCCCGGCCACAGGGAAGCTGCTAGCCGGGAATTCTCTGCCTGGTTCTACCCGCTGCCCGGAACACTACGCAGGGCAAAAGCGATTCTCGTCCTCCGTGCTTGCTTTTTCTCAGAAAGAGCCATGGTGTGCTTTTTCTCCGGAAAACGCGTTTTCGGCCGAAAACGTGTACGTTTGCATTTCCCGGCCACAGGGAAGCTGCTAGCCGGGAATTCTCTGCCTGGTTCTACCCGCTGCCCGGAACGCTACGCAGGGCAAAAGCGATTCTCGTCCTCCGTGCTTGCTTTTTCTCAGAAAGAGCCGTGGTGTGCGTTTTCGCCGGAAAACGACTTTTCGGCGAAAACGTGTACGTTTGCACTTCCCGGCCACAGGGAAGCTGCTAGACGGGAATTCTCTGCCTGGTTCTACCCGCTGCCAGGAACGCTACGCAGGGCAAAAGCGATTCTCGTCCTCCGTGCTTGCTTTTTCTCAGAAAGAGCCATGGTGTGCTTTTTCGCCGGAAAACGCGTTTTCGGCCGAAAACGTGTACGTTTGCACTTCCCGGCCACAGGGAAGCTGCTAGCCGGCAATTCGCTGCCTATTTCTACCCGCTGCTCAGAACGCTACGCAGGGCAAAAGCGATTCTCGTCCTCCGTGCTTACTTTTTCTCAGAAAGAGCCGTGGTGTGCGTTTTCGCCGGAAAACGCGTTTTCGGCGAAAACGTGTACGTTTGCACTCCCCGGCCACATGGAAGCTGCTAGCCGGGAATTCTCTGCCTGGTTCTACCCGCTGCCCGGAATGCTACGCAGGGCAAAAGCGATTCTCGTCCTCCGTGCTTGCTTTTTCTCAGAAAGAGCCGTGGTGTGCTTTTTCGCCGGAAAACGCGTTTTCGGCCGAAAACGTGTACGTTTGCACTTCCCGGCCACAGGGAAGCTGCTAGCCGGCAATTCGCTGCCTATTTCTACCCGCTGCTCAGAACGCTACGCAGGGCAAAAGCGATTCTCGTCCTCCGTGCTTGCTTTTTCTCAGAAAGAGCCGTGGTGTGCGTTTTCGCCGCAAAACGTGTTTTCGGCGAAAACGTGTACGTTTGCACTCCCCGGCCACAGGGAAGCTGCTAGCCGGGAATTCTCTGCCTGGTTCTACCCGCTGCCCGGAACGCTACGCAGGGCAAAAGCGATTCTCGTCCTCCGTGCTTGCTTTTTCTCAGAAAGAGCCGTGGTGTGCGTTTTCGCCGGAAAACGCGTTTTCGGCCGAAAACGTGTACGTTTGCACTTCCCCGCCACAGGTAAGCTGCTAGCCGGGAATTCTCTGCCTGGTTCTACCCGCTGCCCGGAACGCTACGCAGGGCAAAAGCGATTCTCGTCCTCCGTGCTTGCTTTTTCTCAGAAAGAGCCGTGGTGTGCGTTTTCGCCGGAAAACTCTTTTTCGGCCGAAAACGTGTACGTTTGCACTTCCCGGCCACAGGGAAGCTGCTAGCCGGGAATTCTCTGCCTGGTTCTACCCGCTGCCCGGAACGCTACGCAGGGCAAAAGCGATTCTCGTCCTCCGTGCTTGCTTTTTCTCAGAAAGAGCCGTGGTGTGCGTTTTCGCCGGAAAACGCGTTTTCGGCCGAAAACGTGTACGTTTGCACTTCCCGGCCACAGGGAAGCTGCTAGACGGGAATTCTCTGCCGGGTTCTACCCGCTGCCCGGAACGCTACGCAGGGCAAAAGCGATTCTCGTCCTCCGTGCTTGCTTTTTCTCAGAAAGAGCCGTGGTGTGCGTTTTCGCCGGAAAACGCGTTTTCGGCCGAAAACGTGTACGTTTGCACTTCCCCGCCACAGGGAAGCTGCTAGCCGGGAATTCTCTGCCTGGTTCTACCCGCTGCCCGGAACGCTACGCAGGGCAAAAGCGATTCTCGTCCTCCGTGCTTGCTTTTTCTCAGAAAGAGCCGTGGTGTGCGTTTTCGCCGGAAAACGCGTTTTCGTCCGAAAACGTTTACGTTTGCACTTCCCGGCCACAGGGAAGCTGCTAGCCGGGAATTCTCTGCCTGGTTCTACCCGCTGCCCGGAACGCTACGCAGGGCAAAAGCGATTCTCGTCCTCCGTGCTTGCTTTTTCTCAGAAAGAGCCGTGGTGTGCGTTGTCGCCGCAAAACGTGTTTTCGGCGAAAACGTGTACGTTTGCACTCCCCGGCCACAGGGAAGCTGCTAGCCGGGAATTCTCTGCCTGGTTCTACCCGCTGCCCGGAACGCTACGCAGGGCAAAAGCGATTCTCGTCCTCCGTGCTTGCTTTTTCTCAGAAAGAGCCGTGGTGTGCGTTTTCGCCGGAAAACGCGTTTTCGGCCGAAAACGTGTACGTTTGCACTTCCCGGCCACAGGGAAGCTGCTAGCCGGCAATTCGCTGCCTATTTCTACCCGCTGCTCAGAACGCTACGCAGGGCAAAAGCGATTCTCGTCCTCCGTGCTTGCTTTTTCTCAGAAAGAGCCGTGGTGTGTGTTTTCGCCGGAAAACGCGTTTTCGGCCGAAAACGTGTACGTTTGCACTTCCCCGCCACAGGGAAGCTGCTAGCCGGGAATTCTCTGCCTGGTTCTACCCGCTGCCCGGAACGCTACGCAGGGCAAAAGCGATTCTCGTCCTCCGTGCTTGCTTTTTCTCAGAAAGAGCCGTGGTGTGCGTTTTCGCTGGAAAACGCGTTTTCGGCCGAAAACGTGTACGTTTGCACTTCCCCGCCACAAGGAAGCTGCTAGCCGGGAATTCTCTGCCTGGTTCTACCCGCTGCCCGGAACGCTACGCAGGGCAAAAGCGATTCTCGTCCTCCGTGCTTGCTTTTTCTCAGAAAGAGCCATGGTTTGCTTTTTCGCTGGAAAACGCGTTTTCGGCCGAAAACGTGTACGTTTGCACTTCCCGGCCACAGGGAAGCTGCTAGCCGGGAATTCTCTGCCTGGTTCTACCCGCTGCCCGGAACGCTACGCAGGGCAAAAGCGATTCTCGTCCTCCGTGCTTGCTTTTTCTCAGAAAGAGCCGTGGTGTGCGTTTTCGCCGGAAAACGCGTTTTCGGCCGAAAACGTGTACGTTTGCACTTCCCCGCCACAGGGAAGCTGCTAGCCGGGAATTCTCTGCCTGGTTCTACCCGCTGCCCGGAACGCTACGCAGGGCAAAAGCGATTCTCGTCCTCCGTGCTTGCTTTTTCTCAGAAAGAGCCGTGGTGTGCGTTTTCGCCGGAAAACGCTTTTTCGGCCGAAAACGTGTACGTTTGCACTTCCCGGCCACAGGGAAGCTGCTAGCCGGGAATTCTCTGCCTGGTTCTACCCGCTGCCCGGAACGCTACGCAGGGCAAAAGCGATTCTCGTCCTCCGTGCTTGCTTTTTCTCAGAAAGAGCCATGGTTTGCTTTTTCGCTGGAAAACGCGTTTTCGGCCGAAAACGTGTACGTTTGCACTTCCCGGCCACAGGGAAGCTGCTAGCCGGCAATTCGCTGCCTATTTCTACCCGCTGCTCAGAACGCTACGCAGGGCAAAAGCGATTCTCGTCCTCCGTGCTTGCTTTTTCTCAGAAAGAGCCGTGGTGTGCCTTTTCGCCGGAAAACGCGTTTTCGGCCGAAAACGTGTACGTTTGCACTTCCCGGCCACAGGGAAGCTGCTAGCCGGGAATTCTCTGCCTGGTTCTACCCGCTGCCCGGAACGCTACGCAGGGCAAAAGCGATTCTCGTCCTCCGTGCTTGCTTTTTCTCAGAAAGAGCCGTGGTGTGCGTTTTCGCCGGAAAACGCGTTTTCGGCGAAAACGTGTACGTTTGCACTTCCCGGCCACAGGGAAGCTGCTAGCCGGGAATTCTCTGCCTGGTTCTACCCGCTGCCCGGAACACTACGCAGGGCAAAAGCGATTCTCGTCCTCCGTGCTTGCTTTTTCTCAGAAAGAGCCGTGGTGTGCGTTTTCGCCGGAAAACGCGTTTTCGGCCGAAAACGTGTACGTTTGCACTTCCCCGCCACAGGGAAGCTGCTAGCCGGGAATTCTCTGCCTGGTTCTACCCGCTGCCCGGAACGCTACGCAGGGCAAAAGCGATTCTCGTCCTCCGTGCTTGCTTTTTCTCAGAAAGAGCCGTGGTGTGCGTTTTCGCCGGAAAACGACTTTTCGGCGAAAACGTGTACGTTTGCACTTCCCGGCCACAGGGAAGCTGCTAGCCGGGAATTCTCTGCCTGGTTCTACCCGCTGCCCGGAAAGCTACGCAGGGCAAAAGCGATTCTCGTCCTCCGTGCTTGCTTTTTCTCAGAAAGAGCCGTGGTGTGCGTTTTCGCCGGTAAAAGCGTTTTCGGCCGAAAACGTGTACGTTTGCACTTCCCCGCCACAGGGAAGCTGCTAGCCGGGAATTCTCTGCCTGGTTCTACCCGCTGCCCGGAACGCTACGCAGGGCAAAAGCGATTCTCGTCCTCCGTGCTTGCTTTTTCTCAGAAAGAGCCGTGGTGTGCGTTTTCGCCGGTAAACGCGTTTTCGGCCGAAAACGTGTACGTTTGCACTTCCCGGCCACAGGGAAGCTGCTAGACGGGAATTCTCTGCCTGGTTCTACCCGCTGCCCGGAACGCTACGCAGGGCAAAAGCGATTCTCGTCCTCCGTGCTTGCTTTTTCTCAGAAAGAGCCGTGGTGTGCGTTTTCGCCGGTAAACGCGTTTTCGGCCGAAAACGTGTACGTTTGCACTTCCCGGCCACAGGGAAGCTGCTAGACGGGAATTCTCTGCCTGGTTCTACCCGCTGCCCGGAACGCTACGCAGGGCAAAAGCGATTCTCGTCCTCCGTGCTTGCTTTTTCTCAGAAAGAGCCGTGGTGTGCGTTTTCGCCGGAAAACGCGTTTTCGGCGAAAACGTGTACGTTTGCACTTCCCGGCCACAGGGAAGCTGCTAGACGGGAATTCTCTGCCTGGTTCTACCCGCTGCCCGGAACGCTACGCAGGGCAAAAGCGATTCTCGTCCTCCGTGCTTGCTTTTTCTCAGAAAGAGCCGTGGTGTGCGTTTTCGCCGGAAAACGCGTTTTCGGCCGAAAACGTGTACGTTTGCACTTCCCCGCCACAGGGAAGCTGCTAGCCGGGAATTCTCTGCCTGGTTCTACCCGCTGCCCGGAACGCTACGCAGGGCAAAAGCGATTCTCGTCCTCCGTGCTTGCTTTTTCTCAGAAAGAGCCGTGGTGTGCGTTTTCGCCGGAAAACGCGTTTTCGGCGAAAACGTGTACGTTTGCACTTCCCGGCCACAGGGAAGCTGCTAGCCGGGAATTCTCTGCCTGGTTCTACCCGCTGCCCGGAACGCTACGCAGGGCAAAAGCGATTCTCGTCCTCCGTGCTTGCTTTTTCTCAGAAAGAGCCGTGTTGTGCGTTTTCGCCAGAAAACGCGTTTTCGGTGAAAACGTGTACGTTTGCACTTCCCCGCCACAGGGAAGCTGCTAGCCGGGAATTCTCTGCCTGGTTCTACCCGCTGCCCGGAACGCTACGCAGGGCAAAAGCGATTCTCGTCCTCCGTGCTTGCTTTTTCTCAGAAAGAGCCGTGGTGTGCGTTTTCGCCAGAAAACGCGTTTTCGGCGAAAACGTGTACGTTTGCACTTCCCGGCCACAGGGAAGCTGCTAGCCGGGAATTCTCTGCCTGGATCTACCCGCTGCCCGGAACGCTACGCAGGGCAAAAGCGATTCTCGTCCTCCGTGCTTGCTTTTTCTCAGAAAGAGCCGTGGTGTGCGTTTTCGCCGGAAAACGCGTTTTCGGCCGAAAACGTGTACGTTTGCACTTCCCGGCCACAGGGAAGCTGCTAGCCGGGAATTCTCTGCCTGGTTCTACCCGCTGCCCGGAACGCTACGCAGGGCAAAAGCGATTCTCGTCCTCCGTGCTTGCTTTTTCTCAGAAAGAGCCGTGGTGTGCGTTTTCGCGGGAAAACGCGTTTTCGGCCGAAAACGTGTACGTTTGCACTTCCCGGCCACAGGGAAGCTGCTAGCCGGGAATTCTCTGCCTGGTTCTACCCGCTGCCCGGAACGCTACGCAGGGCAAAAGCGATTCTCGTCCTCCGTGCTTGCTTTTTCTCAGAAAGAGCCGTGGTGTGCGTTTTCGCCGGAAAACGCGTTTTCGGCGAAAACGTGTACGTTTGCACTTCCCGGCCACAGGGAAGCTGCTAGCCGGGAATTCTCTGCCTGGTTCTACCCGCTGCCCGGGACACTACGCAGGGCAAAAGCGATTCTCGTCCTCCGTGCTTGCTTTTTCTCAGAAAGAGCCATGGTGTGCTTTTTCTCCGGAAAACGCGTTTTCGGCCGAAAACGTGTACGTTTGCATTTCCCGGCCACAGGGAAGCTGCTAGCCGGGAATTCTCTGCCTGGTTCTACCCGCTGCCCGGAACGCTACGCAGGGCAAAAGCGATTCTCGTCCTCCGTGCTTGCTTTTTCTCAGAAAGAGCCGTGGTGTGCGTTTTCGCCGGAAAACGCCTTTTCGGCCGAAAACGTGTACGTTTGCATTTCCCGGCCACATGGAAGCTGCTAGCCGGGAATTCTCTGCCTGGTTCTACCCGCTGCCCGGAACGCTACGCAGGGCAAAAGCGATTCTCGTCCTCTGTGCTTGCTTTTTCTCAGAAAGAGCCGTGGTGTGCGTTTTCGCCGGTAAACGCGTTTTCGGCCGAAAACGTGTACGTTTGCACTTCCCGGCCACAGGGAAGCTGCTAGCCGGGAATTCTCTGCCTGGTTCTACCCGCTGCCCGGAACGCTACGCAGGGCAAAAGCGATTCTCGTCCTCCGTGCTTGCTTTTTCTCAGAAAGAGCCGTGGTGTGCGTTTTCGCCGGAAAACGCGTTTTCGGCGAAAACGTGTACGTTTGCACTTCCCGGCCACAGGGAAGCTGCTAGCCGGGAATTCTCTGCCTGGTTCTACCCGCTGCCCGGAACGCTACGCAGGGCAAAAGCGATTCTCGTCCTCCGTGCTTGCTTTTTCTCAGAAAGAGCCGTGGTGTGCGTTTTCGCTAGAAAACGCGTTTTCGGCCGAAAACGTGTACGTTTGCACTTCCCCGCCACAGGGAAGCTGCTAGCCGGGAATTCTCTGCCTGGTTCTACCCGCTGCCCGGAACGCTACGCAGGGCAAAAGCGATTCTCGTCCTCCGTGCTTGCTTTTTCTCAGAAAGAGCCGTGGTGTGCGTTTTCGCCGGAAAACGCGTTTTCGGCGAAAACGTGTACGTTTGCACTTCCCGGCCACAGGGAAGCTGCTAGCCGGGAATTCTCTGCCTGGTTCTACCCGCTGCCCGGAACACTACGCAGGGCAAAAGCGATTCTCGTCCTCCGTGCTTGCTTTTTCTCAGAAAGAGCCATGGTGTGCTTTTTCTCCGGAAAACGCGTTTTCGGCCGAAAACGTGTACGTTTGCATTTCCCGGCCACAGGGAAGCTGCTAGCCGGGAATTCTCTGCCTGGTTCTACCCGCTGCCCGGAACGCTACGCAGGGCAAAAGCGATTCTCGTCCTCCGTGCTTGCTTTTTCTCAGAAAGAGCCGTGGTGTGCGTTTTCGCCGGAAAACGCGTTTTCGGCCGAAAACGTGTACGTTTGACCTTCCCGGCCACAGGGAAGCTGCTAGACGGGAATTCTCTGCCTGGTTCTACCCGCTGCCAGGAACGCTACGCAGGGCAAAAGCGATTCTCGTCCTCCGTGCTTGCTTTTTCTCAGAAAGAGCCATGGTGTGCTTTTTCGCCGGAAAACGCGTTTTCGGCCGAAAACGTGTACGTTTGCACTTCCCGGCCACAGGGAAGCTGCTAGCCGGCAATTCGCTGCCTATTTCTACCCGCTGCTCAGAACGCTACGCAGGGCAAAAGCGATTCTCGTCCTCCGTGCTTGCTTTTTCTCAGAAAGAGCCGTGGTGTGCGTTTTCGCCGGAAAACGCGTTTTCGGTGAAAACGTGTACGTTTGCACTCCCCGGCCACATGGAAGCTGCTAGCCGGGAATTCTCTGCCTGGTTCTACCCGCTGCCCGGAATGCTACGCAGGGCAAAAGCGATTCTCGTCCTCCGTGCTTGCTTTTTCTCAGAAAGAGCCGTGGTGTGCGTTTTCGCCGGAAAACGCGTTTTCGGCCGAAAACGTGTACGTTTGCACTTCCCGGCCACAGGGAAGCTGCTAGACGGGAATTCTCTGCCGGGTTCTACCCGCTGCCAGGAACGCTACGCAGGGCAAAAGCGATTCTCGTCCTCCGTGCTTGCTTTTTCTCAGAAAGAGCCATGGTGTGCTTTTTCGCCGGAAAACGCGTTTTCGGCCGAAAACGTGTACGTTTGCACTTCCCGGCCACAGGGAAGCTGCTAGCCGGCAATTCGCTGCCTATTTCTACCCGCTGCTCAGAACGCTACGCAGGGCAAAAGCGATTCTCGTCCTCCGTGCTTGCTTTTTCTCAGAAAGAGCCGTGGTGTGCGTTTTCGCCGCAAAACGTGTTTTCGGCGAAAACGTGTACGTTTGCACTCCCCGGCCACAGGGAAGCTGCTAGCCGGGAATTCTCTGCCTGGTTCTACCCGCTGCCCGGAACGCTACGCAGGGCAAAAGCGATTCTCGTCCTCCGTGCTTGCTTTTTCTCAGAAAGAGCCGTGGTGTGCGTTTTCGCCGGAAAACGCGTTTTCGGCCGAAAACGTGTACGTTTGCACTTCCCCGCCACAGGGAAGCTGCTAGCCGGGAATTCTCTGCCTGGTTCTACCCGCTGCCCGGAACGCTACGCAGGGCAAAAGCGATTCTCGTCCTCCGTGCTTGCTTTTTCTCAGAAAGAGCCGTGGTGTGCGTTTTCGCCGGAAAACGCGTTTTCGGCCGAAAACGTGTACGTTTGCACTTCCCCGCCACAGGGAAGCTGCTAGCCGGGAATTCTCTGCCTGGTTCTACCCGCTGCCCGGAACGCTACGCAGGGCAAAAGCGATTCTCGTCCTCCGTGACTGCTTTTTCTCAGAAAGAGCCGTGGTGTGCGTTTTCGCGGGAAAACGCGTTTTCGGCCGAAAACGTGTACGTTTGCACTTCCCGGCCACAGGGAAGCTGCTAGACGGGAATTCTCTGCCTGGTTCTACCCGCTGCCCGGAACGCTACGCAGGGCAAAAGCGATTCTCGTCCTCCGTGCTTGCTTTTTCTCAGAAAGAGCCGTGGTGTGCGTTTTCGCCGCAAAACGCGTTTTCGGCCGAAAACGTGTACGTTTGCACTTCCCCGTCACAGGGAAGCTGCTAGCCGGGAATTCTCTGCCTGGTTCTACCCGCTGTCCGGAACGCTACGCAGGGCAAAAGCGATTCTCGTCCTCCGTGACTGCTTTTTCTCAGAAAGAGCCGTGGTGTGCGTTTTCGCCGGTAAATGCGTTTTCGGCCGAAAACGTGTACGTTTGCACTTCCCGGCCACAGGGAAGCTGCTAGACGGGAATTCTCTGCCTGGTTCTACCCGCTGCCCGGAACGCTACGCAGGGCAAAAGCGATTCTCGTCCTCCGTGCTTGCTTTTTCTCAGAAAGAGCCGTGGTGTGCGTTTTCGCCGCAAAACGCGTTTTCGGCCGAAAACGTGTACGTTTGCACTTCCCGGCCACAGGGAAGCTGCTAGCCGGGAATTCTCTGCCTGGTTCTACCCGCTGCCCGGAACGCTACGCAGGGCAAAAGCGATTCTCGTCCTCCGTGCTTGCTTTTTCTCAGAAAGAGCCGTTGTGTGCGTTTTCGCCAGAAAACGCGTTTTCGGCCGAAAACGTGTACGTTTGCACTTCCCCGCCACAGGGAAGCTGCTAGCCGGGAATTCGCTGCCTGGTTCTACCCGCTGCCCGGAACGCTACGCAGGGCAAAAGCGATTCTCGTCCTCCGTGCTTGCTTTTTCTCAGAAAGAGCCGTGGTGTGCGTTTTCGCCGGAAAACGCGTTTTCGGCCGAAAACGTGTACGTTTGCACTTCCCCGCCACAGGGAAGCTGCTAGCCGGGAATTCTCTGCCTGGTTCTACCCGCTGCCCGGAACGCTACGCAGGGCAAAAGCGATTCTCGTCCTCCGTGCTTGCTTTTTCTCAGAAAGAGCCGTGGTGTGCGTTTTCGCCGGAAAACGCGTTTTCGGCCGAAAACGTGTACGTTTGCACTTCCCCGTCACAGGGAAGCTGCTAGCCGGGAATTCTCTGCCTGGTTCTACCCGCTGCCCGGAACGCTACGCAGGGCAAAAGCGATTCTCGTCCTCCGTGCTTGCTTTTTCTCAGAAAGAGCCGTGGTGTGCGTTTTCGCCGGAAAACGCGTTTTCGGCGAAAACGTGTACGTTTGCACTTCCCGGCCACAGGGAAGCTGCTAGCCGGGAATTCTCTGCCTGGTTCTACCCGCTGCCCGGGACACTACGCAGGGCAAAAGCGATTCTCGTCCTCCGTGCTTGCTTTTTCTCAGAAAGAGCCATGGTGTGCTTTTTCTCCGGAAAACGCGTTTTCGGCCGAAAACGTGTACGTTTGCATTTCCCGGCCACAGGGAAGCTGCTAGCCGGGAATTCTCTGCCTGGTTCTACCCGCTGCCCGGAACGCTACGCAGGGCAAAAGCGATTCTCGTCCTCCGTGCTTGCTTTTTCTCAGAAAGAGCCGTGGTGTGCGTTTTCGCCGGAAAACGCCTTTTCGGCCGAAAACGTGTACGTTTGCATTTCCCGGCCACATGGAAGCTGCTAGCAGGGAATTCTCTGCCTGGTTCTACCCGCTGCCCGGAACGCTACGCAGGGCAAAAGCGATTCTCGTCCTCTGTGCTTGCTTTTTCTCAGAAAGAGCCGTGGTGTGCGTTTTCGCCGGTAAACGCGTTTTCGGCCGAAAACGTGTACGTTTGCACTTCCCGGCCACAGGGAAGCTGCTAGCCGGGAATTCTCTGCCTGGTTCTACCCGCTGCCCGGAACGCTACGCAGGGCAAAAGCGATTCTCGTCCTCCGTGCTTGCTTTTTCTCAGAAAGAGCCGTGGTGTGCGTTTTCGCCGGAAAACGCGTTTTCGGCGAAAACGTGTACGTTTGCACTTCCCGGCCACAGGGAAGCTGCTAGCCGGGAATTCTCTGCCTGGTTCTACCCGCTGCCCGGAACGCTACGCAGGGCAAAAGCGATTCTCGTCCTCCGTGCTTGCTTTTTCT